>NW_027656247.1:0-125538 GCF_964235325.1 Thermobia domestica | reverse complement strand
CGTATAACTTTGGATTCGTCTAATTATAACATATCAAATGCAACACAATTGTCTCATTCGGATCTCAGCGGAGCCGCTGCGTGACCCTTCCTTGTAAGGCTATCTCAACAAGCAAGCACTTTTCGCAACTGTTTGCAGCAACAGAAATATAAATGTTTCTCACAGTCACCAAAAAATGTACCTGAAATTTTGTTTTCTTCTTCAGTTCGCTCCTATTTGTATGGGTTTTGTGTTGTTCCCATGATACCTCAATTCCATCGGAAGTGCGTTTCTGTGCAAAAGCATCCAAAAAAATGGTCACCAGCGGAGAGACCAACTATTTGTGTTGATGGGATGTCCGTCTGATGGATACATCATTTCCAATGGATGGATTCGCGCTGAACTAAATTTAACACGTCAACATAAGTGCAGTGTATGTGGGGAGGCGGAGGACAAGTCCTTTTTTTTTTTTTTTTTTTTGTTAAAACCACCTGTCTTGCTTCATTTCAGAAAGGCCATTTCTTTCTGAACTGATTATCGTGTTTTTTGGTTCAGTTGCTTTATGCCGTGGGTAGGCTTTAGTTCTGAACAAAATGAAAGGGGTCACTTCAGAGCGAGGGCTTTCAATATATAACACCAATTCTGGAATTTTGTTTTTGACTCGAGTAGATTCCTTCGACCACCTCCGAGGTAAGGAACTTCACAACAGGTTCCAAAATTCACAAGCAATGATAAATGGATTTGTGTGTGAGTGTGTGTGATTTTACAGCAACACTACCTGTTCCCTTAGGAATTATTCTATCAGTTTTCACAGTCACTAATGCTGTCATTAGGATAGTCCACTGTCTTTATTTAAAAAAAAAACTAGTAAAAGTTAACGTTTATTGCTTTTATGAAGTGATTAATAATAATAATTAATAATAATAATAATAATAATATAATAATAATAATTAATAATAATAATAATAATAATAATAATAATAATAATAATAAAAATAATAATAATAAAAGAGGGAATGAAGACACGTATCCAGTTACAGTATATCTTCTCATCGCTTCTATCTTGATATCCATATTTGCGGCATATCAGACCGTCTTTTTCACTGCTTCTCTGCATGTTCATTTTTGTTGTCCCAATGTTGGAGATGTTTTCATCTGTGAGCTAATGCTGCTTCATATTTTCGTGATACTATGGGCTGTAGGCAACTGGTATCTATTTTATGACCCCTTTCCCCCACTTCTTAAAAAATCTGTCTTTTTTATTGATTTAGTTAAACAGAAAATACAATGCAGCAAGCTGAGTGTGAAAGATGAGTAGGTCAATATTGATTTCAAAGAAAACTATAATATTTCAAGTTTGCATTTGCATGTGGAGAATGTTTGATTTTTTTTTTTACATTTATTTACTATCTGAAATGCTCGTTCTTCACATGGGCAAAATAGGTTTATAGAAAGTATTTGAACCTCCTCTCCCTTAAGATACGCGTTTCAATGAAATTATAATGACAAAAAATCCGTAATGCATCCCTTTTCTACCCTACCTCTCACTCTTCTTCTCTTCCCATGTCGATGGGGGGTGAACTTGGACTTAAATGGCATCGGGGATTGCCACTATTCATCTCAGAGACCCCGAAAACTATACATTGCACACTAAAATGTGTCATTTTCGATTATTTTTACATATCACCCTTTTTCCCATCACTTCCCTATGCCGACGAGGGGATGAATTTGAAGTTCAACCACATCGGCAGTGTCCTATTCACCTCAGCGACCCCAAAAACTATTGATTGGTCACTAATATAAGCCTATATATTATTATTATTATTATTATTATTATTATTATTATTATTATTATTATTATTATTATTATTATTATTATTATTACATGTCAGGACTTCACACTTCATCACCCCATACAAAAAAATTACCAATGTAATATAAGAACCTTGGGAGGCCCAAGGTAAAGTATCATTGTAATCAGTTCAGTAGTTATTGCTTGATGCGATCACACACAAACATCGGTAGCTGGATCTCCCGATTTGACACCACCTGATTTTACTTTATGGGGTGTCTTAAAAGGTCAAAGTGTATCAATATCACATACGCAATTTGGTGGAACTACAGGACTCTATTACAGAAGAGTTCTACAGAGTACCAGTACGGGCCTGACAAGTGCTTGTGACAACGTTGTTCTTTGTCTCTAGGGATGTATCAATTTGCATAATGCATTGGTGCACCATGCCATGGAGAACAGAGATTAAAATTCTTGTAAGGAAAGGTTATGCGCACGAGACAAAATTTGTGATTGTCTCGTCTCGAAAATGTGCTGTAAAAGTGATGACTCGAAAAATGTATATTTCTCTATTGGAAGAGTCGTGTCTAGACTCGAATTTTGTCAGGAAAATCCTGTCTCGACTCGTCTCGTGCGCATACCTATATGAGAACAATGTGTTTATGTTCAATTTTATGTTCAAATTATGTTGCTAGTTTCTTTACCACAGTCTTTCAAACATCATATGCATAACTATGTGCCACCGTGTATATATATTTTGCTCCTCTTCTTATCCTTTTAAAAATCATAGGTCTGACTGTGATATAGGTAACGTATAATCATGTTCTATTGCATTTTGATTTAAGATAATCCATAAATTGACAAATGGAAAATACATTGTCAGTAATAATATCCGTGTTACTTGTAAAAGAGCACTTACAAAATCATTACAATATTACAAGGTTAAATTGGAGAGCAAAACGTTAACAAATGAAATAAAGACGTAAAAGTAACGACAGGATAATAATGTAATGAAAATGAAATGAAATCTTTAAGTTTTACGTCCCACGATTATGCCGGCTAGGCTAAAGGAAATGGTGATGATGAGAGATGAATGAAATGGTGGAATGAAGAAAAGGGAAGGAAACGGGAGGACCCCTAGAAAACCCATACACACGGAGTTTGTCCACCGCAAAGTTCACTTAGTACGAGCTGGGATCGAACTAAGGACCCCATGCACCAGAGGTGAACGCTCTATCACTGAGCCACCGCGGCCCCAGACGCCATTGACAGAATGGTATTAATGCTGAACATTTAAAGTATGTTTATTTATTTATTTTTGCTTAATGTCCAGGGTGCGAATTACCGGGGGGGATGAGGGGGATTTCCCCCCTCAATCATATTTTGTTCCCCCCCCCAAAGAAGTCAGCTGAAGTATCCCCACCGGGGATGCTCGCTTTCCCCCTCAAACTATGCTTACTGTAACTCCAAATTTCACTGATTTTTGTTATTTCTTGTAAATTTAATCTTCTAGCTGTATTTCGAAATGATCGATGTAAACTGTTCAGTTTTGGTCATTTCTACTTACCACCTAATTACCCACTATTTTCAACGTTGTTTAGTAGAACTATATTATTATGACTACGGTTGTTACTTGCAACTGTACCTGCTTACTCTTCAGTTCGTCATCGTTTGTGAATTTGAATGTACTAATTGCGAATAACAAAGCCACATATAGATTTATAAATGTTCTTAGCGGTTGGCCAAGAAGAAATAAACAAATTGCTTCTTCTACCATACTTGGCGAAGTTCGGATATGTCATATTCATCCTCTATATTTGTATCGATTATCATCTTATTTTAATTTTTGTTATAACATGTTATTTCATTTTCCAGTGTACTCTTTGTTAGCACATGGTCTTCATTCCCTAGTAGGTTGTGTGTATGCAACTCAAAAGTTGCATTTAATTTGTGATAATTAGCATAGTAATCACTGTTTTTACAGTTTACGGAAATGAACTTTTGAAACTGTACTCAAAATCTGAGATATAGGTATTCTCTCGTAAGTATATGTTAACGTACACGCTGGGGGATACGCTCCTAGTGAGCAGACATGTTATTGAAGGTGATTTTTAGGTGAATAAGCGAATAATTCAAGATTTGTTTCAGCATTTGTTAATACGACTGGTTCTCCGTGTCATTGTCCGTGTCTGTATAAGCATTTCAACTGGAGCGGGTTTTTTTAAAGTTAACCCTTCATTTTTTTCATCTTTTCGCTGTACAGTTTGCTGTCCACGCAATTAATGTTGTCTGAAAAACTTCAGTGTAATGTTTTACTTTATTTGAATAACGTAGCCCATAGTGAATCAACTCATCTTCAACCTAACAGTAAAGTAATTTTTAAGTGTTGACTTTCTGTGCCCATCACGGAATCGATATTTGGAGGAAAAAAGTCGTGATGAGCACAGCTTTAGCGGGAAGTAGAAGCACAAGCTCGAAATTTGAATTGAGATATTTTAAATATTTGGCCTTCGATTTGACCTTGATGTGAGAAATCGGGACCAGCAACAATCCATTTCTTATTTGATAGGATAATATCTAGATTTTCTTTAAAAAAATAATAAAATAAATAATAATAATAATAATAATAATAATAATAATAATAATAATAATAATAATAATAATAATAATAATAATAATAATAATAATAATAATAATAATAAAATGTCCGGTTTAACTGATAATTTTAGTGGTTTTCACAAGACTGAAGTAGGTTTCTTTTCGCAACCTGTATGTATTAATGCAAAGTGAAAGCTTTCAATATGAGTGGAAAAATTAACATATGCTTGTGATCATGGCTATCGCTCGAGCCGAATTATTAACTAAGTAAACCTTAGAGAGCTACGGGGACAAGAGTGAGTACAACATTAAAACACGTTCAGAAAGGTTTAGTGGGATGTGTGTATGTCAGACAATATATATGTGCATAGTTATTGTCGGTAGATTTATTAAATTAATAAATCTCTTATTTATTACAGATGTCACACACACACACACACACACACACACACACACACACACATATATATATATATATATATATATATATATATATATATATATATATATATATATATATATATATATATATATATATATATATATATATATATATATATATGGGGGGTAAGGCATTTATTGTCTCATTTTGAAATTTGAACCTTCAGACTATGTCTTTTGGCCTAATTTTATCCCCCCCAATATAGATTATCTAATTCGCACACTGTTAATGTCCCACCGTTATACCCTTTGGGCTGAAGGAGACGGATGGTTAATAAAAAGGAATGTTTTCTAAAATTATTTTTATGCTCTATTACCGGATATCGAACCCGCGATCACGTCCACCAAAGACACAGCAATAGTCACAAGGCCAGTGGGGAAGGCTAAAGAAATTCTAAGTGGCGTAAATAATAATATATTGTTCAATAACCGTACTCTTTGATATTCTGCATCGTCAGGATATCCGATTGGTCCACGTGTACCGGTAAGTGTAAGCTTTCACATTCTATATTCAGACTTCTCACTAACTGAACTTGATTCATATATAATTTTTATCAATACAATAAATAATAATTCCTTCCGTGCCCTAGATGTGAATCATAAGGGAAACTACCAGGAAGTTTGCGAGCAATAGGTGGTTCTACCGCTACACGTGTACCCAGTGCCTTCTTACGAGTTTCTTGAAAAGACGAAAGTTCGCAAACTTGTTAAATTGCTTAAGATAATAAGATCGAAGCTTTATGAAAGGGAGCAGTTGATATCCATTTTTGAGCCCCATAACTTCTTTTCGCATCTATGTGGGGGTCAATGTTTCTGGCGATTCTTCTCCACAAAACTCTGTCCCGGAATTCTTCCCCTGTTAGACATATTCATAACCATATCCATCCATTGCCTTCTTGATCTCCTTTACCTCTTTTCCCATCCTCTTCCATTTGCTATCACTCTGCAGACCACGTAGTCACTTGTTTTCATTAGATGTTCACCACTGCAGTCTTCTTTCTTTTATTTCCTTAGATATCTCAAGCACCTTAGTTGTTCTCCCTTATTCTCTCAATTCCTCATTCTGTCTCCTTTTGTTATCCCGCACATCTAGCGCATCATCTTATTTCTGTAATGGAGACACGGTGGCTCAGTGGCAGAGCGCTCTCATAAATTTAGACCTGCGTTTAGCGTGATACTGATATGCAAGCACAAAAGCATGCAAGAATTACGGGTTGCATAAATATCTAGGCGAGCAAATCCATTCATTCATACTTGATCCTCTTAACTGAGTTTATTGTTATTGTGATTTACAAGCACTTTATCGATAATAATTTAATAAGTTCCCTTATTGCGAATATCGTTTACATTGATTTTTTAAAAATTATTTAATGAAATCTTTATTAGGGCCTATTAAATCCACACCGTATTTATACCCTCTCAACATTTCCTCTCGTGTGCTTCAAATTAACACTTAATAACGAGATTGTTCCATGTATTTTGTTATAAACAGCGATTAAATTTCTTTTGCCTTAGAAAATTTGACAATACTCCAAACCCAGCTTTGATGGCTGATTGTTTCATATGCTTCCTAAGCTTGTCAAAGTCTACCATAGTACTAAGTTCTGTCAAGATCGAATGAATATCATCGATCGCAAACGATATCTGCTATGCTTATGATGGATTATTTGTTAGAAAAAATCAAATAAACGACGATAAAAAGGTTTCTAAAATATACATTTAATACAGTTGGACCTCGATAACTCGATTTTTTCACATTTTCTTGAACTGCCCACAGGCCCGCAACCAGCCACAAAGGTTTGGAGGTCCATAAATATGTTAGGGGGGCAAATCGCCAAACATTATCTTACTAATATCTAAATTGTGTGTTTTTTTTAATTAATAATAGAAATTTGTATTGAGACCTGGGGGGCCACGGAAAATTTAGAGGGGCCAGGTAGGGATGCGCACTAGTCGTGTTGAGACAGAATTTTTCTGAGAAAATTCGAGTCGAGACACAGCTCTTCCAATAGAAAAATATACGTTTTTCGAGTCGAGACATCACTTTTACATCACATTTTCGAGACGAGACAGCCTCAAATCTTGTCTTGTGTGCATCCTTAGGGCCAGCCCCCCCCCCCCTCTAGTTGCGGGCCTGACTCCCCATAACAACTCAATGTTTAAATAACTTGTGTACGTGTCGGATGTTTAAAAATTACAACCTCAATAAGTGGAAGTTTAAGGGTTTCATAATCATATTTAAATACCTCGGTAACTCGAATTTTCGTATGTGCGAACCTATATTAGTCGATTTTCTCTTGATATGACCTCGACAACTCGAAGCTGTAGCCCTATGTTTTTACGTAATTGTTATTGTTAATACTTCACTGTTGCTAATGTGTACTGTAATTGTCTTCCAAACCAATACATATACAGTATTTCATTTTTATCAGTCATTTAATTTAATTTAAGGAACCTTCATAACTTCGAGTTCTAGAGGTTGGATTGATAAAACTTCGAGCTATAGAGGTTATGTCACTTTTAATGAAGAATACGGAACCTCGGTGTTTCGAATTTTTGTTTTGGCCACTTTGATAACTAGACTCTTGATTACTCGAAAAAACTCGATAACTCGAATTCTTGTCTATTCCCTTCAGCTTCAAGTTATAGATATCCCACTGTATTTTTGATTAATATAAAAACCGAAAAAATAAAAATAAAAAATGAACGTCATAAATGTTATAGCACTTGTTTACGTATATGTATAAACGTACATTCTTTACTGTTTGGATTTTGATAGTGTTTATCATGTAAGGAAGATTCCTTCCAATCAAATTTACAAGACAAATCCCTAAAGCAGTGCTATATAACTTTATTTTACTTTATTTTATTTTTTAAGTGATGACATAATTTACTGAACGGCGATGGCATTGCGATACATTTAGGTTAGATCATTTCGAACTTCTTGGTAAAAATAATATATGTCGTATTGTATTGTAAATATCTTATTATTAAATAAAATTAAGGAAATTTTTAAAATAAATAAATAAAATAACTGGATAGATACACACTAAACGGCGATATTCAAAAGTTTACCATCAGTGGAGGGATGTATCCTTGCCTGTAACGCAGGACACCGGGGTTCGATTCACACTGGGAGTCATTTTCCCTTTAGGCTTCCATTAAGAAAAAAAATAAGTAATGATTTTATTGTGATGAATGTATTTTTGACAGAAGTTACATACTTCGGTAGTTAGGTAGTATTACAGCCTGCTAATTCAGCGTCCATAGGGAAATTTTAACCTCTACTTCAGGTCAGTCAGTGATAGAACATATAATTCCTGGACATTCGGTACAACAATATCACTTATCGACTGATAAGCACAATTTTAAAACAAAGTTGAGACTGAATACTAGTGTAGAGAATGTGTCGGTTTCTCTTACAAAATAAATAATATTATAAATGCAACAGAATAAAATGCAAGGGGGAGAGATATGCTATTAGCTCAGATATTGGTGTTATGTTTAATGCAATATGCACATTATTTATTTAAAATATTTTAAAAAAACTTGTGCACCTGAATGTACAATCGAAAGAAACATTTGTTTAGATGTACCAGAAACTTAACCACAAAAACGTATTAAGTATTAGTTGTTTACACTTCCTAGTAAGTAAAAGTTTTATATATATATATATATATATATATATATATATATATATATATATATATATATATATATATATATATATATATATATAAACTGAAACAAATTCTCTGAAGAAAGAAACAAAAAGGACAGGAGAGTAATTACTTGGCATCGAAATGCGAGAGACAATTCCGAAAATCCTTTAAAATGTAAGTTAAGTTTTATACTTTTTTTTATCTTCATTAACTATTGTCTCAGGGGAAGGCTGTGTGGGATATCCTGTTGACGCCTTTGATAGTTTTCAAATAAACCTCATTCATTAAGCTCATTACTAGTTATTTGTTTTGTCAATGTTCATTCTTTTATTACTTAAAAATTGCTTGAAACTGCAGATATATAATCAGTGCACTTAGTTCAATGAATAATATTGTTATTTTCAAATAAAAAGTCTGCAAAGCATTGAGATTGTAATAAATCATATTATTTGATTTCTATTCTTTTCAGAAAAGACATTGCTTAAATAACTTACTAGATCCTCTTATGAGTATTTATTGTTAATAAAACAATAAAGCTTAAAATGAGATACGGATACTACCTTCTATTGTCTACCAGGAAATCAGGCTTTTAAATCTATACTACCAAGATATAAGCAATTAATAATAGTCCTCCTTAAAATGCATAACTACTCTTTTTCTGGCTACTAGACCCAGAGTAGCCTTTTCTATAAATTAGACATTGGTGAAAAACTAAATTTTACACATAGAATGGTAAGATTTACAATTTCCCTGATTTTACATAGTAATTAGTTATTTACAATATATTCTATTGATGGTAAACATTTGAATATCACAGTTTAGTGTGTATTTATTGTTTATTTAGTTTTATATTTCCCTGATTTTAGTCAATAATTAGATATTTACAGTACAGTATGAAGTTAGACTTATAGCCCTCCTTTGCGGCATAAAGTTTATTTTTGTATTCTAAAATTTCGCGGCAATCCCCACGGGACTGCACAGACACACATATGTGATTAGTTGAAAAGCAGCCCTAAAGTAAGACACCCAATTTCATAATCTTTTTTAGAAATAGTCCGAAATATTTTTTTCTTTAAAAAAAACAACGTTATTGAAAAATGTTTAACAACTAAAATTAAAATAATTTGAGAAAAGATATTTTAAAATTTAAAACAGGCAATACATGCTTTAAAGTTTCTTTTGAGGCTAAAATTAAGATTAGAAATTGAAATGTCTGTACATTATGAATTTATGCAATCTTTTAGTTCGCTGCCTTAATAATAAAGGTCGTAATTATGGCCCGAATGAACCTGTATTTTAACGTGGGATCTGAATAACATGAGCTGCGCCGGGAATCGAACCAGAGTCTCTCACTCAAAGGCGGAAGTGCTAACTCATTAGCTACCAGAGAACCCCCAACATTGATGGAAGGAATAAACAAGTTTTACTGAGACTGTCGTAGTTAGCTATTCTCACGGAATTGATACTTTGAGAAGCAAAGGAAAGAGCCATTTCCCAGAGAAACAACTCATCTGGAGGAACTGATAAAAGCAGAAGAGTCTGGAAAAGGCTGTGTGCGATATCCTGTTGACGCCATATATTCTGTTTAGTGTTTCTTCTCAAGTTGTTGAAATAAAATTCACTCCTACAGTCAGTAGTTTTTGCAATATCTATTTCCTTAAATTAGTATTTTTCCTTCGCATAGTAGTTAAAGAATACATATTTATAGGTATTCTTTAACTACTATAGGTACTTATAGGTATTTGGAACTTCTTGTAGACGAATACGTACTTATTGTAGCTTCGTTTGATGAATATGGTTGGCATCCTGGTTAAGACGAAGAATTTTTCGTTCCGGTGGGAGCTAATGTGTGGTCTGGATCCCACGTTAAGCTGTAGGTCCACTTCTCATGTAGTCTCGTTGCTGAAACGGGCGCTAAACTCAAGTGGAACCAAGTCAAACCAAAAGAAATTTTGATGTTGACTCAGTCGTTCTGAGGCAACTAGTGAGGAGAGGAGAAGGTGACTTAGTAACAGATCACTAACTTCTGGTGCTATGGTCCCCAGTTCGATCCCAGGCGTGTGAGTTCGTGAAAAAAATGAATTTTTTGAGTTTTACGTCCCACGATTATGCCGGCTAGGCTAAAGGAGATGGTGATGATGAGAAATGAATGAAATGGTGGAATGAAGAAAGTGGGAGGAAACGGGAGAACCCCGAGAAAACCCACGAGCACAGTGTTTGTCCACCACAAAGTCTACACGGCGCGAGCTGGGATAGAAGCAGGGACCCCAAGCACCAGAGGTGAACGCTCTACCATGAGACACAGCGACCTCCGTGTGAGTTTATGGTGGACAACATTTTGCCCGTAGGTTTTCTTGAGGTTTTGTCGCTTCCTCCCTTATTTCCATTCCACCAATCATTTCATTTGCCATGTGTCTCCTTTAGCCGAATGAGCGTAATCGTGGGACGACGTAGAAATTTCTTTTAAGACCTTGTCTTTTACTGATATATGTCTAAATATCGATGTTTGAGTTATATTTAATAATATAAGACAACGTTCGTTTATATAATTAATGGTGTCTTTTGACTAGATGCGGTTTCATCTTAGTTGCTTTCATGTATAGTTGCGTTAACACAAGTGCCAAAAGTACGCATGGTCGTGGGTTTGATTTCCAGTGTGGAGTTAACGTCGTTTGGCAGTTGATTTTGTAGTCAACATCGTTTGGCATTTGAAGAGCTATTTGAATGAAGAGATAGTTGACCGTGGCCTGACCAGGGTTTCTCAACCGCTGTGTCGCGAGTACATGTCACATTGTGTCGCGAGATTTTAAGTTGAATGTCTTCTTATATTTCTGATGGTAACATTTCTTTCCTGCTTAAGAGTCATAAGTTTATTTCATGTTAATATGTTTCTATTCAAGAGTCTTATGTAATTTGCTTGTATCTCATAATCGTTTCACAGTTTAAAAAATGTATTGTATGTATTTTTGTGTTTGCTTTTTTGCATCTAGGGAAAAACAATTACATGCAGGGGAGTCGCGAAAGTTTGAAACGAACTTAGGTGTGCCCCAAAGGAAAAAGAGGTTGAGAAACGCTGACCTAGGTAGCTTGAAATAACAGCGATGAGATTTGAGTGCTGACCGGGAATATGGATTGATATTTTTAAATATTAATATCGAAAAATCTTACGAATCGAAATATCGGTATTTTCGATACTTCGTTATTTTTCGATAATTTGATAATTCAATATTTTAAAATATTTTAATATATCGATACTTTTCGATATCTCAATTAAGTTTAAGTATTTGTTGATATCGCTAATCGATATCTAAATTCGAATATCACATAGTCCTACTGCTGGCCACACAGAAATAAGATTTCGGAGTTAACATCGTTTGACAGTTGAAGAGTTATTTGAATGAATAGGTACTTAACCGTGGCCTACACAGCTTGAAATAACAGGGATGGAAGTTAACTGCTGACGCTTTTTCACGAAGCTTTGCAGCCCTTGTAAACAATGCAGACGACAGTGTGTAAATGTTGCCAACTAACAGACTAAAAAGTTTATAGAAAACCTCGAGCTAACAAGTTAGGAAACAAACCGAAGAGCGGGAGATTGAAAATGAAATGGCATGGACTTCTGATATATTACCAAGATGCATTTTCTTTCTCCTGAATCTTTGAAGTAGCATATAAATATAGACACAGAACACTAGGAAGCATGTCTACCCGCAGTGGGGAAGGGGGAAAGGGGATGTTGCCTCCCTTTGTTTTAAAAGGTTTTTGGAAGTGCATGTCAAGACATACTAATTTGCTTACTTAAATGTTGTAACACTTAATATATTCATATTAAATACTATAGTATCTAATATTATAGATTATTTACTGTAGTTAAAAAGCATACGCGCGTAAATAACTGTTGTTTTACTTGACGTATTATGTGCCCTCGTGTATCAAAATATTTTGTATTCGCGACTGAATTTGTGTGTCGGTCTTTTGTCCTCCCCTGGAATCGGTATTTTACCCCCTTGAAAAAGTCCTGCGGATGTCCATGCCTGGAAGCCGGGCTGAACAATCTCTTAAATTTTCCCTGTAACTGCAACTCATGGCTAATCGTGGTTGACGATAAATCCTCGTCCTTTGATATCAGGGAGTTCGCATTAAGGTTCAAAATATTCAATCTATCACTACTAAATTTTATTTAGCCTGCCCATAGCGTCAAGGGATAACATAGAAAATTAGAATCAGAGCTATTGGATCTTACTATGTTCTCTAGTCTGTTGTCTTACTATGTTTATTAGCTTGACTAGGAGATCTACTAAAACATATGCTCTTTACTCCTGTCCATTTCAAGACTGTTTCGGATCACTACGTAACTCTCAAGTAGAGGCAAGAGAACATGTGGATCAAATAATTGTTCATTTAAAAAAAAAAGCGAAAGAGTTTATTTATTGAATATATTACAATTTTAGTATCCCTTGAAGATTTTTTCAGATATTTTGTTACTCCTGAGAACGGACAATCATTCTTGCGACTCTTAAATGTTCATTTAACCCTTAACGTACCAAGCCTAACTCGTCAACGTTGTTTACAAAGCTGGGGTCTTCTGGCGACCCCAAGTATTATTTTAATTTCTCAACATAGTATCGCAACTCAAATTATTATTATTATTATTATTATTATTATTATTATTATTATTATTATTATTATTATTATTATTGATGTCTAAAAGCTTATCTAATTTAAATGAGCATTGTTGACATCAAATATTATGTTTACTCTAACAATATTCAGTTTTTCGTACAATTTTATACTTTTGTGTTCGTAAATCTGAAATACAAGTTTAACAATGGAGCTTTTACATTTTCAAGTATGTTTTTATTTTTTGTATTTTTTTTTAACGAACGCATCGTTGATCTAATTATGTAATAGATAGTATATCCCAAACGGATGCAGGACACACATAAAAATCGAGAATAATTTGATTCTTATAGTTGCAGCAGTATCACCAAATATCACTCTCTGGGGTCCCTAGAGGGTATGTTAAGGATTAAACCCGATCGTTTCTTTTAATCGATATGCGAATTATAACCAGGGCTAAAAGTGTGGGGGAACGCGGGAGAATGCCATCCCCGACCTCGGAAAAATATGTACGACGTCCCCCAGTTCCTAAAAAATTAAAATGGGCAAGGATAGGCGGGGGGACGGCGTGATTTACCCCTGATTATAACATACAGAATTAACATCAGACGTTACGCTACTTCGAATCGGTGAAATAGCTTTTATCTTTCTTTCTTACTTATCTTTAAAATAATAGGCCTACAACTTTTTATATCCAATTATCCGAAGTATAATGCATTTAATACATTAAATAGAAATTTAGTACAAGGGCTCAGTTTTTCTTTTGAGTAGCATAATGGACATTTGCAGCCCAGTTAACTGAAACTGACTAAACGGTCTGACTACGATTAAAAAAAAAAAAAAAAAAAAGCGAAATATAATCAGAAGTGAGCAACACTGACAATGAGCCAAATGACCATTATTCTTCCATAAGAAAATAGCCCCCAACAAATTCCACTCGTTCAACCTAGGTAGCAATTATTGTATTTTTAAATCACACTAAGAACATTTTAGTTTCAATTAAAAGCACATCTCTACATGTGGATTGATATCTTACACAAAAATATTAAATTTAACAAGAAAACAGCCACAACCACTGACAAATACGCAGAGCGCGCGCTATAGTTGATGCTGGTCATGCAGGCAGGAAGGTTACCAGTGAAGGATTACATGCACGTGCAGAAGCAGAAATATTGCGGGAAACAGACGAAGCATTTTCTCCTGCACCAATCACTGAATACTCGTGCGCGGAGTGATACAAATTGAGTTACGCGGTTTGTTTTTGAAGAGTGCAAAGGTACGTGAAAAAGCGAGAGTAGAGCTGTCCGATATTTCAATACAGCGATCGATATTTTAAAATATCCATATCGAAAAATCTTACGGATCGATATATCGACTTCGTATATATATCGATTACTAGATAATTCGATATTTTAAAATATTTCAATACTTATCGATATCTCAATTATTTTTCGATATTTGTCGATATCGATAATCAATATCAACATATCACACACTTATTTTGTTGACAACACATATTTCAACTTTAAAAAGTGGCTGGTTGATCACACAGCATATTCGCTGTTCATGTTGAAACTTTTTTCTTAATGTCGGAAGTGAAGCAAGGATGAAACTATGGAATATTATTTCTCTGCGAGGGACAGTGAATGAATGGTGGCAAATTTAGCACCAAACTGGCCTTGTTAAACAACAAAGTGACAAAAGACTGTCGCTTATTTACTGCTATTCTTTTTAGGAAGCAGGGGAATTTACTACTCGTTTGTTTTAATCATTGTGGCAAATTGCTCGACTTCAGCAAGTGCGACTTCTCCGATTAAATGGTTTTCATCATCGCCGTTGCTGCCTTTGTATATGTGTGTTACATATATGTAGTGTGTGTGTGTTCGGAGAATTAGACATGACTTTTTTCTGGCTTTTGTTTATCAATCAAAGTGATGGCATGTTGCATTTTTATCGTTAAATAGGAAATAAAGGAATCTCACAATTAAGAAAGAAGAGTAAAAACAAACATACCTAGAATTCAATGTAAAGTTTCCTTCCTTGTATACAGGGTGTAAAGAAAAGGTCGTTACAAACTTCGGAAGATAATTCCAGAGATCAAAATAAGAGAAAAAACCCTGTTGCAGTTTCTCGAATTCAGCTTCGTTTGCGAGATACAGAGTGTCCAATTTGGATTCCAAAAAGCAATTCCGTTCAATGGGAATACGCGGAATACTTCACCATAAATCAGAAACGAAACATTATCAGAAACAGTTGCTTGTCAGAAGGTAATGTGTAGCAATACACTGTGAATTAGGAGAGAACAAGTGATGTCATCAGGTTGTCAGTGTTGCCATCCTGGCATATCGAGTTTGGGTTGCATATTGCACTGCCATATTAATAGGCATCTAAGTATTCGCTAATGAGTGTATGCAACATATGAAGCAGACAACAGAGTCATTGTTGTTCATTTATACAGTACACTCGTTTTTGGAGACGATTTTGGATTCTAAGTTGGCAACTCTGTATCTCGAAACCGAAACTGAAATAGAGAAACTGCAACAGAGCTTTTTCTCTTCGTTTCATCTCAAGTTTGTAATGACCTCTTCTTTACACCCTGTATAAAAGATCCAACTTGCAAATTCAATTTATATTGAAATAATCAACGACCAACAATAACGGGGAAGGAAGTGGAAATCGGCTAAGGCCTACTTTTAAAGGTATTATCACGACATTCATCTAGTGGGACTGAGGGGAAAAGATCCCGCGTTTGATTCCCGGTGGGAGAACATTACGGTGGTTCGGATTTCATCTTTATCTGTAGGCCAACGCCTCGTACAACCTTGGTGCTGATATAGACGCTAAACCTAAGCAAACAAACAGAACAAAAGGAGAAGGTCATCAACATAGGTACAATCAGTGGCGGATCGTTCTCTGCAGTTTTTTGAGTGACAAAAATAACTTAAGCTATTATTTATATACGTATTTTTGAAAGTTTATTGAAAACTCATGATATACCTATCATAGTCTGGGTTCTGGTTGTCCGCCTCGAGTTTTTACCTACTACAACCGCTACTGGATATAATCTGCTATTTAACAAATGTAATTTTGACATCTATATTACTTAAATATACGATCTATTCCAGCAGAATAATAACTATAAATTATTATTGACAACGAACAATATAAAAGGTGTCCCATAAAAAACTCAACTTTCGAAATGCCCGCCATTTCTGTTCTAGCAAGTTGGCAGCACTGAACGTTACATGATTTCCATCTGTTGTCTTTGCGATAAGTAGTCATGGAGCGCCGAATAGCACATGTTGGTCGTCTGTTTTCTGGACGGGTAGGAATAGAACGCTTCACGATGGAACAGCGTGTTGTCGTAGTGAAAAACTTATTGCAAATATGGTGAATATTGTGCAAAGACTGTTCGCAAACTCCGTGAAATATTTGGTAAATGCCATCACAGCTAACTTATTCGGTGCAGTACGTTGACCAAACATTCCACGGAGGTTTTGAACAATCTCAGCACAAAGTTTTTAGTAGGCTATTATTATTATTATTATTATTATTATTATTATTATTATTATTATTATTATTATTATTATTATTATTATTATTATTATTACCTCAGGATCTCTTATTTATATTGTTTTATGAAGATATTTTTTTTGTCCGTACCAGATTTTGGCCTGCGAGTTTTGGTCCAGCGTGACTTTAGTCCATAAGGTTTTAGCCCGGCGAAATTTTAACAGGGGAAATTTTGGGAACGTGAGAATATTTTTCCTAGGCGAGATTTTGACAGGAGAGGTTTCGGCCACGCGAGATTTTGGGTGGCGATGTTTCGGCCGCAAGATTTTGTTCTATACCATGGGATCTATCAACTGGTGTGTATCTCATGTTTGAACTTTCTTTTTCGTGAAACGTTAATAACTTTGTAGTATTTATACTTTTCTTTCGAATATATATATATATATATATATATATATATATATATATATATATATATATATGGGCGGATCCAGGATATGATCAAGGGAGGGGCTAAACCATATTTTGTCCCTTTATTCCGTGTAAAACAGGATTATATATATATATATATATACAGGATTATATATATACAGTGGCGGATCCATGGAGAGCTACAGAGGCTATAGCCCCCCCCCCCTTGACGCTTAGGTATACACTGGATAAAATGCGCTTCAGCCCTGCTTTACACTGGATAAAACGCAAAATATGGTTTAGCCCCTCCCTTGATCATATCCTGGATCCGCCTCTGTATATGGGGGGAATGAAATGAAATCTTTAACCCCTTTATGTACCTTTAGGCCCTTGAGGCTAAGTGAGACGATGATTAAAGTAAGTGACTGATGGTGGAAGAATTGGTGGAATGAGATAGTGGGAGGAAACGGGAGTACACCGAGAAAACCCACGGACATGATGATGTCCACCACAAACTTCCTTGTCTGGGGATCGAACCCGGGACCCCACGCACCAGAGGTAAGCACACTACCACTGAGCCAGATGGTGTGTGCGAAGGAGTATTAAGAGTAATTGTCGAATAAAAAATGTTTTTATTCAAAACTATTGAAAGAGTATTGACAAGGTGGCGCAAGAAATAGGAAAGATTGGAAACCACTGCATTAAATTAAATCCCTTCCAATGTTAATGATGCAATCAATTCAATTGTATTTTTGTATGAATTCCTTTGCTCGAGGTCTTTGTTGCTGGTACCTGCATTCTTTTCAATGCATCTTCATTGGGTGTTTAATAAACCGACCTTGTGACCGTGTCGCTTCCCGTAGCTTCTTTCCTTGAAACCCTAACCTAACTGAACTTGACTACTACAGGCCTACAGGTGGTTTGGTGTGCATTCATTCGGAAAGTTCCTGGTTTTATTATTAGTTGACAACAGTGTTGGCGACACTTTTCCTTATTCTTTTAACTAATTTATGGTCAAAATACCTTAATAGTTGCTTACCAAATCCTTCCGTTTTCTTTTCATTGATTGGTTTAATATTGCATGCCATATTACCCAAAATGGTTTGATATCGGAGTGCTAAAATACTTTCTTACTTTGAGTGTTCTTTTACGTAGAATTTGTGAATTTCGGCTATTTTTTTACATCACTCATTATTCATTTAATAAATTCTCTTCAGATAAATATCTATTTACTTCATATACCATATACTCTCCACGTTGAACACGATCCAAGATATGTGCTCCACTAGAAATTTCGCATCTTCATCTCCTGAATTGATCACTGTCCGTAGGCTCGTAGCTAGTCCCATTTCTTAGGAGGGTAGAAATGAATATTGATGGAGCAATGACAGAGACTTCAAGGAACACCACAAACCCGTTTATTTATTTATTTATTATTTATGGAATCTATAACAACCTGTAGTTTCCTTGACAAAGGATATCCTACACTACCAAATATCACGTTACATAAATCCAAGATTGTATATACGATGAATGATTTAATAATAATAAAAAAAAAAAGTATCAACACTACAATGTACGAATATTAGAAGTCATTACTTTTTTATATTATTATTTTGCCATTTTTATGTTCTAAACGCATGCTAATACTGTATATTATACAGTGGTGCCCCCCCTCATGTCCATGACGCACTCCCGTCATGTCCATGACGCACCCCCCTCAATTGTCTATCCGTAAGTGTTCTTCCATGAAAAAAAAATCTTTTCTATTAATTTTTACACCCCCTCAAACATATTTATATAGATTCTTAACCCCCCCCCAAATATTAAAATGACGCAGTTTGCGTCATATCCCCACCTTGTGGGCACCCCTGTATTATATAATAAGCCATAGAAGGGCACACGATAAACTAATTTACCTTGTTTGCTGATTAAAATCAATAATTTTCATCAAACTAGTATAATCGACAAAGAATTATTTTTAGACAAACATTTTCTGGTAAAACAGTCCTTACACGTGAACAGCATCAATCTCATAATTAGTATCCAATACAAAGGTATTCAATCAATGGAATGATGTCCATAGATGACCCGCTCAGCTCTTTGTCGTGACCCGCTCCTTTTTTAAAATCATACTCTCAACCGATTAAAAAAGGAAATTCCAGACATCATAGTATAACTTACTAGTCCGCGAGCGTCGTTAAAATTGTCAATTTGGCCCGCACTGTATGACGTTAACACGTTCTTCACCACATGTTCATGATCATTACAGGTATTCTGTCATTATTGATAAATGACTTAACCCTACTGAGAAGCTTCCATGCTCCACGGTCTTTCGTTAACCCCTTCATCTTCAAGTGCGATTTTTCTGTTTTGATATCATCTATTAATTGCAGTTTCCTTCGCCCCTTCCCTCTCTCACATATGGTGCTCGGCTCCCATTGATACATTTTCAGGAGAAACAAAATATCGTGACAAAAATGTGATATAACTATCCATAATTGAGCCAGAGGTAAGAAGAAATTGTATTGGCTTCGTGGGACCAGTATCCTCAAATCACCTTGGCAGTCAACCTGTTAATAATATCTAAAATTGTCATTTTCTCCCCCACCATTTCTAAGACCCTATCATTCGTTTTACGTTCGATCCAGCTAATTCTCTCCATTCTTCTCTACATCCACATTTCAAAATCTTCCAGTCGTTTTTCATCACTTTTGTGTAATGTCCGTGTTTCTGACCCATACACACAATACTCCATGCGAAGCATTTCTTGAGTCTTCTTCTCAATTCCTTAATATTAGCAGTGACAAGTTCAGAATACACCACAATTCAAGTGAGACAATTGAGTGCCTGAAATTAAGAATTTAACCATATTGCTTATTCTTGATATATCCATTTAGATCATTATACACTGTATCGTACGTAATAATAATGATCTCAACTTTTGGTTTCATCATTCTATTTCAAAGAAGAAACGTTAATCATTTTATGATTTTTGAGTTTGCAGCAATTAAGAAATATATTAGTAATAAAGTAACGAAGCGAAATGTTGGAGAGAAGTTATGTAAAATAAGTAATTGCTTAACGTTTAACACATTATATACATTACATGACTTTACGAATTTTCCTTTCTGCAGATAATGCTGTGGTTCTCGCTCTTTGTTTATAGATATTTAAGTGGTAGTAGTGCAGTACTTGTTTTGTTTTCTCAAAGGCACTTTGTAAGAAGATTTCTCATTATGTTGTGCATAAATCAAATTTTCTTTATTTCCTGTGATGTGATGTCCATTGTCAATAAGGTTTTATGTATCTTCTAAATTACTTGCAAGGGTCAAACTATTATATCTTCCGTCCATTTTATGTTCTTAAGAACGATCCTAGTCAAATGTCAACTCCACTTTGAAGTTATTATATATATATATATATATATATATATATATATATATATATATATATATATATATATATATATATATTTCTTCAGCATGATTTGCATTTCATGTAGATTACGACAATTTTATTCAAAATGTTCGTTTTTGGTAATTAACATCAATCCACTCCAATAATTAATATCAATTAACTTTCAGTACTTAGGTTTCAATTCATGATCTATCATTTCTATTATGTGTATATGTTGGAGAGTAGAAATATGTGCTACTAAAGAGCCAACACCGAGAATCATCAAACATCTGGAACTACGTAAGATAAGGGAATACAAAGTAACACAGAGTCCAAATCTCATGTAGCTCACTGGAAATTGAAGCTGAAAGCAATTTTATATGATGCTATGAACTTCGCTGCTCGATCCAGATTGAAGTTGCTGAAAAAGACGAGCATTAAAAAGTTTAATTTCTCTCAAAATGAGTAGCGCCCTTAATACGAGGCAGGATCAAAAACTAAGTCACAAGGATGATATTTCTGGAGTTTCGTCTGTTCCAGAAGAATGAGGAGTGTGTGGTAATTATAACACATGAAGTTGGCAACTGTGCAGAGTTTCAGCCACCTACGGCGCTAGAAACTGGTCTCGCGAAGTCCGCTCAGTTATTCTATGGCTGAAACACGTAACCGCGGCTGAAATTCACCGGCAGCTGGTAAAGGTTTACGTAGAGATTGTAATGTCTCGTCAGCATGTTGCAGAATGGTATCAAAAGTTTGCGGCTGGTATTTATAGAGAAAACGTCACCAACGAGAACCGCAGTGGCCGACCAGCACAGCGTCAACTTAACAAATATGAACACAGCTCACATAAAGGAGCTGATTCAGGACAGCAGGAGGATCACGTTACGGCATCTGATGGCAGAATTGGGAGTAGCGCTCGGAAGCGTTCACTAGGAGGCTGTCGCTTTGCTTCTGACGAGGAGGTGAAACACTTCGTGACAACGTGGCTGAACACACAAGGGCAGGGTTTTTTACCAGGAGAGAATCTTGAAACTCATCCCACGATGCGACAAGTGTCTCAACAGATATGGACACTAGTCGAAAAATAACCTTATGTATGTACTATCTGTTGGCTGTATTGGTTGTATGAAATAATATATGCACGTTTCACTGCAGGCTTTGTAAACTTACTTTCTGATTACTCCTTGTATCTGTTGCTCGGAGCTAGTAACCACAAATTGATGCTGCCCTGACATACATTGACCTACTAGTACTTAATATTGAAATCATGTCCTACACAAAATTTAAGCTGTGATATGTAATTAACTATTTTAAGCTAATTTATAGTATTAAGTACATGATTGTCAACAACAAAGAAGCTTGGTCAATG
The DNA here is from genome assembly GCF_964235325.1 of Thermobia domestica. Taxonomy (NCBI): domain Eukaryota; kingdom Metazoa; phylum Arthropoda; class Insecta; order Zygentoma; family Lepismatidae; genus Thermobia; species Thermobia domestica. Next base: position 103,754 of record NW_027656247.1, on the reverse strand, counting down.
CTTAAAACTATTCATGAACTTGTCCGTCCTTAGTTCAGAAAAAAACTGTTTAACATACTACCGGAAATGTAATTCCTAATATTAAATAGTACAGGTCTAATAATAATAGAAAGAAATGTTCTAATAAAGGTGGGTGGAAAAACACGTCCTCTGAGAGCAGGGGCGCTTCCACGGAGGGTGTAACCGGGTCCGGACTCCCCCTCAAAACCCAACAAATACTTGTACACTTTCTTATTAGACTGTACTTGTTTAGCAGAAAAATACTTGATATGGACTAAAGATTTGACTTTACCCATCATTTGTACTATTTCTTTTATTTATTTATTTATTTATTTACCTTCAACAGAGAAAAAAATTCTCCATTTACAGAAGGCTCTTACAATCTATTATATACATTAAAGGAACAATTACTAGATTAGTAAGTGATAAAAATTAAAAAAGAAAAAAATATAGTATTAAAAAGAAGAAATGAAAATAAAAATACAAAAAAAAACACACACACAAAAACACAAAAATGGCAAGAAACATTCTTCTCAGATACACAAATTTAGATAATAGATATCGCTATAAACAACAGTTATGGTTTATGCTTCTGAATATTTCCAGATACACATATTGAAGTACATACCCTACAGATATATAGGTTTTATATGAATACACACACATATAAGTACACGCACATATACTTGCAAGCAAGAAGACATCAATACATAGATAAAGTCCATAATTACACCTATATTTATTTTATCCTGTACTATTATTCAGTAAAAATTTATTTTTGATTAATTTTATAAACACTTGCTGGTTAAGATTAAGGTCAAATTCTTCTACACTTTGTGCTATATTATTATACAGTTTACATATTCTGACCAATGGTGAATTATTGTATGTGTTTGTTTTGGATGTTTTATACCACAACAGATTTCTTGTTCTTAACGTTCTGTCACTGGTATTAAATTTAATGTATTGTAAAAATTCACTATTATCAAATATGCCATTTACTATTTTGTGTAGACATATTTCTTGTGCAATGATACATCTAGCAGAAAGTTTAATATAATTAAATTCACTTGACAAATTAGAGTAAGATATTCTATTTACCAGAGCAGACTGTTCTGTTTTCTTATAACATAAGTACCATAGGAATCTTTTTTGTATTGCTTCTATCTGATTTTCTTGAGTTTTACATTTAGCTGCGCAGATCACTGACGCATATTCCAATTTTTGCAGTACTAGTTTTAAAAAGAGTTCCAATGACATTTACGTTCGTAAACATTTTAGTGCTTCTGATTACAAACCCCAATTGCTTGAAGGCATCTTGTGTGATCAATGAAATGTGTTTATTAAATGACATTTCACTGCTAAATGTAACTCCCAAGTCCCTATACGTAAATATACACTCCAAATATTGATTTCCTATTGAATATGGCAGAGTTTCAGTTACAGTTCTTTGTTTCGTAAATATCATAAACTTACATTTTTTAATGTTAAATTTTAATTTATTTTTTATACTTCGTGTATATATGTTATTTAAATCTTCTTGCAGTTTTAATATATCAGAATTCGTTTGTATTTCTTTATACAACTTAACATCATCTGTATACAATATACATTTTGAGTTCTTAACATACCTTGGCAGATCATTTATAAAGAGTAGGAATAATAAGGGCCCCAAGTTTGAGCCTTGTGGTACTCCTGAATTCATATTATAGCAAAATGATTTTGATTGTTGAAAACTTACATATTGTTTTCTTTGACTCAAGTATGATATAAATAATTTGAGTAGCTCTGATGAAAATCCTAAGATTGAAAGTTTTGTAAGAAGTATTAATCATGTCAAAGGCTTTTGCAAAATCAACATATATATAACATCTACACGATTACGATTATGAATAACCTCGTGAACAAATTGGGTAAAATTAAGTAAATTTGTTACTGTTGAGCGACCAGGATAGAACCCATGTTGATTTTCACAAATGTAGCTTTTTATGTGATTGAAAATACGGTCATATAACATGTGTTCAAGAAGTTTCACCGGTGCACAAACTATGGCTATTGGTCGATAAATTTCTACTTTACTATTATCCCCACTTTTAAAAATTGGTGATACCCTAGTTGTTTTCCAAATATTGGAAAATGTTTGTGTTTTAAGTACTGTTAAATAATGTAATCAATGGCTCATGTAAAATTTTTGAACATGCTTTTATCAGATATGGAGGAATTCCGTCCGGTCCACATGCTCTCTTGGGTTTTAATTTTTTAGTGGCTCTTTTATATTCCTCATCTGAGATTTTATTCATTATCAAAGTATTACTTACTTCCATTTGCATTGGGTCAGAACAGTTATATGATGCTACATTTTTATCATATACCGATCGGAAATAATTTGCGAAATCATCAGCTACTTGCTTGTTTGTATCCAATACAGCACCATTCAACGTCATAACATTATTACTAGAATTACTGCTATTTCTTTTACCTTTTATAAAAGACCAAAATGACCTTATATTTTCTTTAATTCCCTTCTCACTTTCTTTAACATAGTATTCATACGCTTTACGTATCATTTTCTTTGAATCCCTTCTCATTATTTTATACATATCACTATTATATGGAGAGCCTTTCATATGTTTTCTATAATAATCCTTTAATTTTAACATACCGATTATCTCTTTAGTAAACCAACATGGATACTTTTTTACACTACATTCTTGTTTCTTAGGTACTGTATTAGTAATTATTTTATTTCACGCATTATCGTATAAAAAGTTTCTGTTGCATCTTCAATGTTGTCAAATTGTCTTAAGATAGTCCAATCTTTATTTCGAATTAATTGATACATTCTTAAAAAATCAGCTTTATGAAAATTGAAAATAAACTTTACTTCATTTTTCAGCATACGGCATGATTCCTGAATGGAGTAATTATTTCTAGTGCAGGATGATGCAAATCTTCTTTTATAAGTGGTAATTCGCATCTTTGTACGAAAATATCATTTCCAATATTACTAAAGACTAAATCTAATGTTCTAGAATTACAGTTTTTTTTATATTATTTAAAGAGAACATATTATGTAAATTTAGAAAATCTACAGTACATCTACAGATCTGCAGTACATATCCCCATTCAAAAGATTACAGTACATATCCCCATTCAAAAGATCATAATCCGTACCACTAATTAATGGCATATTAAAGTCACCAGTTACCAAGATATTATTTTCCGTTAAAGAACAATTTTCTTCAAATATTTTATAAAAATCTGAATAATGGCTTAAAAGTGAACCAGGCGTAATATATATAGTTACTATATAAAGAGTTTTGCCATATGCATTGACCTTAACACATAAGTTCTCAAGATCATTTTCTATTTTTATATTGGTTGTAACCAAATGATTTTTAACTGCTATAAGTACTCCACCACCTATTTTGCCTACCTTATCCTTTCTAAATATTTTATAATTACTGTGAAATATTTCAGAATCAATAATGTCACTATGAAGCCAAGTTTCTGTCATAATAATTACATTAAAGTCACACTCTATAGTACTTAAATATAAATCATAAGTTTTCGTTCTTAAACCCCTAACATTTTGATAATATATATTTAATTTATTTATCTTATCCGTATACATGACTTATCCGTATACACCTTTTCTGATAAAAACAATTAATTTTACTATTTTTCGTGAGAATACAGGTGTCAGTACTTAAAAGTTACTTATCTTTTTTTTCGGCTGTAGAATAACACCTGTTCGATACTACATAAGTATAGTATCTTGTATCATTGGACACCCTCCCAAACTTTGGACCATTCGTACCTCCCCCCCCCAAAAAAAGCTGGGTGCACGCCTGCCTCAGGGTTGTAACTGTCGAAAGAAAAGAAAGAAAAATGTTAGAGTGTCCTACCATGAAACTATGGAAACTAGTTAAAGCGTTACAAAAACATTTGACTGAAATTAGTACAGCCGCAACCAGGGTTATTAGTTGGTGGAAAGGAAGAGAGTTAAGCGAACTGCAAGTGAGGGACTTTTATTATAGTGGCATACAACCGCTTTTAAAGGCACATCATCATGCGAATCTTTAAATTAGAGTTACAAATAGAAATTAAAATCTGAAGACAGCATCCCCAAAATTTTACTATATGGTTACAGGTTTCTTGTTCGTAACTGTTAGGGAGTATGATGCCAGTTTGTCAGTGTTATGACTATGTAAAACTGAGAAGACAGAGAAAAGATGCTGCGGTGGATGTAAAGGAGTGACGCGGAAGGACAAAATTAAGAATAAAGTGATCCGGAGAACAATAAAGTTGAGACCAGCAGTAGAAAAAATGCAAGAAAGTAGACTGAAATTGTTTGGGTATGTAAGAAGTAGACCTCTGAAGTATGTAACTCGCCGAGTAGATGCTATAGAAGTGAATGGGAAACGAGCCCGAGGCCAGCCAAAGAAGACGTGGAGAGAATGTGTTAAAGAGTCTTCATCCCGGCGAAATTAAAATACCGCTAATTTTACAGTAATTATGTGATATCTTCAAATAGATAAAAGATAATTGAAATATGGAACAAGAGCGTCCTAGACAATATTATTTTGCATGATTTACCGTTATCAGAAGTCACCTAGTGGCTTTCCGTTTTCAGCTGTTTAGAAACGCGAAAATAAATGCCGAGATTCAAAAAATGGCTCGAAATCGAAAGCAGATAAGGGAGTCGTGATAACGGTTTCTTATGTAAAATAATATTGTCTAGGGCGCTCTTGTTCCACATTTCGATTATCTTTTATCTATTTGAAGATATCACATAATTACTGTAAAATTAGCGGTATTTTAATTTCGCCGGGATGAAGACTCTTAAGAACAATATAGTGCAGTGTGGTGTCACAGCGGATATGACAGAAGATAGAAACAGATGGAGAACAACAATCCGAAAAGCCGACCCCAGCTAATTGGAAAAATGGCTTAGAAGAAGAAGAAGAAGTTAGAAAACAAATATCACTGTTTTCACTGTTAGAAAAAGAAAACAAAATAACATCAGATATAAGCATACGCTGTTCAGTGGCATAGCGCTTACCTCTGGTGTGTAGGGTCTCTGGTTCAATCCCCGACTAAGTATTTAATACAGTGCGACGTTAAACTAAAATATTTTATTTTTTCAGTGTCATTTTCACCTTAATAGGCGGTGGGGTTATCACACAGCTTCATTTTTTTTTAGGTTTATTAAAAATTGTTTTCTCGAAAATAACACATGAGAATTTGCATTCAATCAAATCACTTTCCTTTTTCGATTTAATGAAGATATATCGATTGATTTTTTTTATTTTTATTTATTTATTTATTTATTTATTTATTTACTTATTATTATTTTATTTTTTATTTATTTATTTTTATTATTATTATTTTTTTTTTTTTTGTTAAGCTCTAATGCTGTAACATTGAAGAATTTTGTGATTCCGATCAAGTAATAAAAAGAAATTGGTCTTGCCTGGAATCGAGAAACACACCTACAACTTTGCATTCTCTTTTTCTAGTTCGTAGCCCTGGGTCAGACTAAGGTATTAGTTCGCGGTTGCATATCTGGCAGCAGCTCCAGAATCCCGCGGGTCTACGTATGTTAATACAACGATGTAGTTGGCTTCTTTTATCTAGGCTATTCACAATTTCTGGCCTCCAAAGTGGCTTGGATTACAGGAGTTCGCCACAACTCCCAGCCGCTGGGAGTCGCTACTGGCGTCCGTACGCATTTGCAGTGCGTGAAATATCACGGTTGCCAGCTGCTCTAATTACGATGTGAAAGATATTGATTTCTTACTGATTTTTTTTTTTTTTTTAGTTATGTATACTATTAGAACTAATGTAACACACTTATTATTACCCTTAAACATACTACTATAGGTAAACACAAAACTTCGATAAAACGCTCTTTTTGTCACGGAAACAACAGATAAGAAATTATTATTTAAAAAAAAACACACACACATAACCTAAGAGAAAAGAGGAAGGCATGTGGGGTCAGTGATAGAGCACTAACCTCTGGCGCGTGAGATCTCTGATTCGATCCCCGGCCTAGTAAGTTTGTGGTGGACAACATCGTCCCTCCGTGGGTTCTCTCGGGGCACTCCTGTTTCCTCCCACTTTCCCATTCCACCAATTCTTCTATCATCATACACTTGACTTAATCGTCGTCTCCCTTAGTCTAAAGGGCATAATCGCGGGACGTTAACCCGAAATATTTCATTTCGTTTTCATTCCTAAGGGAAAAAGGAAGTTTTAATTTCTACCCAGAAATGAGTATGTAATGAATTCCCGAAGTTAGAGAGATGAAACGCGGCATATACACGTTCCATTTAAAGCAAGGAAAGACATATTTTAGCTTTTCAAACGTTTCATACCTAAGGGGGTAGGGGGTACATACTGTACTAAAATTTCCCTTTGTTTATGTAGGAATTGCTGAATGTGAGGATTCGCTTAACTTGGAGGTATGAAATTCGGTAGACAATGTTTTCATCAATAATGACCGAACACATGTTTCAGCGTCTTCGAAAAGTTGACTTATCAATGGTAAGAGACAATGCTTCTAAACGTACGTGCCGATGTCTACTTGCTCGGAGGCTCCACCAGCAGAACTACATGCATGATGTCTAAAATTTAATCGTAGGGACCAGTAGTCGATCTAGAAGGTAAAAACTAGGGAGGGGGCAACCAGACCCCAGACTATGATAAGTATACCATGAGATTACTATAAACTTTCAAAAATATATAAATAATAGCTTAAACTATTTTCGTCACTCAAAAAACTGGGGGGCTAAATCCCCGTCCCCAGGCTAGATCCGCCACTGTCGTAGGGACCCCAGTGCTCGGGTTTGCCCTGGGGCCTATAATTCTTTTAAGATGGCACTGGGGAAATGAGGACAATTTCTATACTATTCAAATTTCTGGTTTTATATTTGTTATGCCATATTCTTCCCGTGCGAAGAAAGGACATTTTACTGCCATAAATATAGCCTCTATATTAAATTATCTTCATATTATATGTATATTTTGATTAAACAGAATAACTTTACATTAATTTAATTCATTTCCCTACGTCATAGAGTGACGAAACTTACACAACGACGTAAATCGCCAGATAATGCTTCATCATTGTGTTTTTTATATACAGGGAAAGTCAAAATGGTTGGGCTAATTTCATAAATTTACACAGTATTATCTAATAAACATATCTTATTGTAAGACATTCGCTTTGAAAGGTTAACTTTCAAAGTTTAGTTTCCTCGCATGAAATGAATTGTTGATATTGACCGCAACATATTATAAAAGATTTGGCAAGAGAGAGACTATCAGCTTGATGTGTTTTGTGTTATGCGAAGTGCTCACATAGAACACACGTTTGAAGAAAACTTTGACCGTTTACCTCTCTTAGCACACGTCTCACAATAATATATGTTCCTTAGAATTCAGAGTAAATTTCTGAAATCGGCTCCATCATTTTTACTTGCCCTATATGTGTATATTTTTATTGTTCTCTACTAACTGTATATCCTATTTTGTTATGCAACCAGAAACACTCTGAAGTTGGCATGTACAGTATAACATTCAGGAAATCGTCGTAAATTACGTTCCATATTGTGAAAGTAGGATAATTTCAAGAACTGACTAAACGTAAAATCCTCTTATAACAAAAAAGTTACATAAATATACTATAAAACAACTTGTACTAAAAAGTGAAAAAATAATTCTTTTTCTAGTAAAATTATTTTTAAAAAATCTATTTATGTATGACTAAAATGAGAAACACGGGAAGAAAAAATGTGCTTTTTTTTCGTCACGTGTAAAATAAACTTTTTAAAAGTAATTTTCGTGAACGCATAATTGTTTTTCTTTTAATTTTTAGTACGGTTTATTATTTTTAAAGGAAAGTATGCTTTTTAATATCATTTTATTTTATTTTTTTAATAATGGTAGTACATTTCGGTTTTACAGACTTCCGTTTAACAGACATCGGAAGCAACGAACAAAATCTGATGCAGTCGATTCAGTTTTGAAATCCTGATTTTAAATTCCTGACAAACTACGTAGCATTACATCTAACGAAGGGTGTGGTCGGACAGACGACTTTCAGTTGAATTTATGTTTAGACAAAACACTTTCTTCCATTGACATTATTTTTGCCTTTGTAGGTCGGAGTTTACTCCTATAAATTCAAACAGCTCCCAAACTACCTCACGACGTTTAGTCATTATCGGAAATTCTGCCCCACCAGGAATCGAAATTCAAGATCTTGCGTATTGTATTGAAGCACAAAACTAAGCAATCTTATTTTTTTTTTTTTGATATAGTAACTGTTAGTTACAGCCATTTAAATATATATATATATATATATATATATATATATATATATATATATATATATATATATATATATATATATATATATAGAGAGAGAGAGAGAGAGAGAGAGAGAGAGAGAGAGAGATTTTGTGGTAATTAAGAACGTCCCGAGAAGCTTAATGCAAAATTAAGAATGAATTGATACGTAAGTGATATTTGCATTTTTTTAAAAAAAGAAAAGTGATAAGGTGAATTGATTGAATATATGTAATTGACTAAACATTCTATACGTTCTTCATTCAACATGTATTCAATCAATTATTCATCTTATCAGTTTTTTTGTTAAATGTAAATATCACTTACATATCAATACCAGTATACTTCACGGTAGAATCTTAGAATATAAATACTTATGAACTAGACATAAGAAGAGCAGCCAAGTGAAAGAACGTGTAGAGGCAAAACAATATGTATATACGTATAAGAATATTTGGAAAATGTGTGTCCACAAATGGAAATTATGAAAGCGTAGAGCTACCACAATTTCTTATTCATTAATTATTGGGGTAATTAAAAACGTGAGGGGAGCTTAATGCAAAATTATAAAAGAATTGACACCTGGTTGAATACAGGGTGGTCCAAAAGTAGGTATACACCCCTGCATTAATCAAATATAACATTCTAGCGTATATGTTTATTTGCTCCGGTTGTTCCGAGCTTAAGATATGAATAAAAAGACATTAAGAATAAATAATAAAGAAACCTAAGTCTACCTGATGGATAACAATATATATATATATATATATATATATATATATATATATATATATATATATATATATATATATATATATATATATATATATATATATATATATAAAGCAATGAGTTGAACAGTACGGAACTGTATACCTACTTTTGGGCCTCCCTGTATATATAGTTGAATGAAGATGAGCTAAACATAAGAAGGTCAGTTAAGTGAAAGAACATGTGAGAACAAAACAATATAATGCTATTTGTAACATATATGTGCACAAGGAGTATCTTCCTTATACTGCCTAGGTATAGTACAGCTGTTAACACACCACCTTAGTCAGTGGCGGCGATTGGACCTTAAAAGTGGGGGGGGGCAAGACATGATCTGATTATTTGTATATCAATGTTAGTTTCCCTGATTGTTTCTAACACTTTGACGAAACGTTGTATTACTAATAGGATACTATCTTTTTCAGTTAAAATACCCTATATCGTATTTCATATTTTATTGAGTAAATTGACAAGAGCAACGCAAGTAGGTACTAACCCTTTGTACTCTTAAACAACGAAAGTGATTAAGAAGAGATTTAATTCCTTCCTCATGAATTTCTTAAAATTCTGTCTGGAAAACTGTGTGATAACACAGTTGCAAAACAAATAAATATAAAGGATAATATTAATCATAGCAATGATTAATGAGTCTTGTTTTGTGGAAGTTATATTGAAACTGGGGATTAATGAACAACTTATATATTTAATTTCACACATGCCATTAAATGTATGCTATTACTCTTAGAAAGCGAAATACAGTAAATACTACAAGCATAACGCTACGACATTTAAAGAAATACACAATTGAAATATTAATTGTTTTCAATTGCAATTAAAACCCAATTCCTGTAGCTTTCTTAACTCCATGGAAACACAAATAACCAATACGTACTCACGCAATGGCAAGTATTATATGGCACTATTTTTTCTATGAACCAGTAATACATACAAACACTTTATATTTCCAAATGAAACTATATACATTAAGGTCACTTAAAAAAAAGGTGGGGACACTGTCCCCTCTTGCGCCCCTTAATCGCCACCTCTGATATTAGTTCTTCACTTTTCTGCCTTCGCAAGGCAGAGAAATGAAGAAGAGCGAAGATGCTCTGTTGAGTTGATGACGTATTTCCCTAAAAGAATAAGTACGAGTCATTCCATTGGCTGGGAGCGGTGGCGCTCTCCTGTAATCCAGCTATCTCGGAAGCCAGAAATTGTGGATGTAATACCTACTGCGTTACAGTTACTGTTGTGTTACACATACACTATGGCCCGCGGGGTACTGGAGTAGCAGCCAGTTGCGGAGAGAACGCAGGGCTCACCCCTGAACATGGTAAATAACCATAAACAGTCTGACCCAGGGACATAATCAGAGTGTAATCGCAACGCACAGTATACTGACGGCAGAGGTATTTCAAGACCAATTTCTTTTATTTTTCTGGTGGGGTATGGGGTCACTATAACAACATGTTTGTAGGTCTTGAGTCCCATTTATTGTTGGCGGATATTGAATTACTGCAATATATTTGTAATGACCAAATTTGCTGTGGTATACTGGGATCGAATGCTTAATCATTTAGATGACAACATAGTTTGTAAAGCTACATATTCATTCATTATTTCAATAACAATGGTTTGTATAAATATGGTGATATGTCAGGAAAGACTGCACATTTTCTGTCAGGTGATGCATGGTCTGCACGTCGATCTACACCATGTTATATTATTTCTAAGTTTATTTTTGTTCTCGCAGCACTATGCGAATACTAAAAATATTTTTACATAAAATAGTGCCATAGTGTGTTGAAAATACGAGACCTTATTTATTATGGATTTGTTATTCAACCTTATGACCGTAGTCTACAGGACAATATGAACGTTATCTGGTTGCATTCATAATAATAATAATAATAATAATAATAATAATAATAATAATAATAATAATAATAATAATAATAATAATAATAATAATAATAATAATAATAATAATAATAGTTGTTGGTCTTTTGGCTAGCGAGTGTATCTTTAGCGACGTGGTCCAAGGTTCGATTTCCGGCGGAAGAACATTAAATTCTATCTTTAAAAGATAGAATTCGAAAGTGATGGTGAAAAAAAGAAATTGGTCTAGTAACGACACTACATACAACCAATTTAGTACTTCCTCTAGGGCCCTGGGTCAGACTTAAATCTTGCGGTCACCAACTGGCAGCTGCTCCAGTACCCCGCGGATCCTAGTTTGTACAAATTGTTGTATTTACGGTAACCGTATCGAACCTATTCGCAATTTCTGGCCTCCCAGGGAGCTAGGATTACAGGAGTGCGCTACGACTCCAAGCCACTACGCGGCGCTCGTGGCATTCGTATTTCATGTTGTGTGTTTGTAGCTCAACCCAGCAAAATGTAGCTGAGGATAAGGTGTTCAGATTGATAAAGGAGTAACGAAACTAAGATGGGAAATCTTGATAAAGAATGGGTAGAAAGATTCCTTTTACGTTCAACAAGAGAGGAGAAATATCCGTGTAACGAAATAATCGTGTGCTGATGATTTGAATAGCACTTTTCTCTTACAATTATTAATAGGTCTACTTTTATGTAGACACTTTGTGTAACTTCGATACTTCCATACGTTTATTTATTCATACATGTTTCTGAACATTACAGGTAATATCTATGCCCTTAAGCCAGTCGCACGTCCCTCGGCAAGCACATTATCAGGGAAAGGGGGGAAGGAAGGAAGCGGCCTGAGACCTGTATGTTAGGTACGTACCATTCCGACATTTGCCTGGTGCGAATGAGGAATACCTAATTAAAACCTCACTCACGGTGGCTGGCCTGAAGAAGCTGTTACGCCTTTTAGACCGAGTGTCCTAACCGGGAATCGTACCGGGAGCACTTGTTTACATGTGTAGATCTCTAACTGTTTCTAACGTGTTACTGCACTTTTAAAAGATCAGGAGAAACACTGACACTACAAGAATCAATAAAAGAATATTATAATAAATTTGTTAATTTTCGGAAGCAAATTCAATCAATAATAATATAGTAATAGAAAAATAGAAATCTTGTAGTTTAGGCCCAAGAAGTCCAATTATCTTGCCGTGATAAAATACTCCATAAAATACTATCCATAAAATACTATCCTAGATTATCTTTGGATGACTAGATCAACACCCAGGATATTCCTATCCAATTAGAAAACAAACTTATCTGCCGTAATATGATAGTAATATAGAAGCAATTCTATGTAGTAAGACATTTCACAGGAATTTTAACATTCATCATATTATTTCATAGTGGAATACAAATAGATATACATAGGTTTTGAGAATATAAAAACCTTATTTATTTATTTTTAGATATAATTACATTGCAATAACGATAAATTTTTTATTAATTTGATTTAAAACGTTAGAATAAACTTCCTCTGTACAGAGTTGGTTGGTTATTAGTAGGCTTCGGATTTTTAGGTCCCAAAAAATTCAGATTAGGATTTTAAAAAGTGCATTTTAGGATTTTATAGGTTTTTATAAACACCGTTTAGGATTTTTAGCGTTATATTACTGAAAACGGAATATTACTACACTTTAAACACTTTGTTAGCTATTTCATACTTAAATGGTAACCTTAATTTAGTAAGCTTTATGCTAACCAGTCTTCTGCGTAATAAAAATAATAAAACTATTCTTACCTTGGACTTTTTTTGATAGCTGAAATATAATTTAATATGTGTATGGCCTGTCGTACTATAGTAGTAGTAGTAGTAGTAGTAGTAGTAGTTTTTTGTCAGTTTTCTTATATTTGAAATTTTATACAACACCACAAATATCACTTCACTTTTCTAACGATACACTGAGGAAATACGAATGTTCAAATATTGTTTTTCCGGCACTTTTCATGTTTTCTATAGCGCAAAAAGTGGTCACTTCACTCTCTGTAATGGCACTGAACAACAAAATATTTGGCAAGATTTTCTGTTGTGAACTTTTTCCTGTCGTCTGACAAAATTCTCTTGAATGCAGAAAAACTGCGTTCCACATCACACAATGTAAGAGGCGCATATTTCATACTGGCTAATTCCTCGGGATTCCATAGCAAATTTCTTGTACATTGTCTCCACGAAGAATTTGGCCCACTAGTTGTATCTGTGTGAAATCAGGACTGCGTTTCAAAACCGCCTCCAACTTGTCCGAAATTTTTATTCCAACTTCCCCAGGTACTTTTTTCTCTTTCACTTCTTGAAGAATTTGAAGAGCTTCTGTTAGTGGAAGAGACTTCTTCTCCAATTCAGTGATGGCTTGAGGCAGATGAGAAAAGTTGGCTTTAATGTAATTTAGTTGTTGTACAGCAAACTGTGACTTCAGTGCTTTTTTTGCAGACGTGATTGAAGCGGCTTCAATCTCGTCGAGCGAATCGATCTGAATAATGCTTTCAAAATTATCTGCATAGTACAGTGCTGCTGAGAGCCACGTTCCCCAACGGGACACAACGGGCTGTGGTGGCAGTGGTGTGTTTGGAAGCATATCCTTAAAGGTAGCCACTCTGCTAGGAGCTTTCAAGAAAACCTTCTTTACAGATGAAATTATGTCGTTGACGATTTACTACGTGTTTGAAAGTATTTTTCAAGTTAAAAATAACTATAAAGAATCATTTAGGACGTTATAGGTTCTAAAAGCTAATTTAGGATTTTTTAGGTCCTAACCCCCCAATTAGGACATTTTAGGTCCTATAAAACTAATATAGTTGTACTTATAGCAACTTGAAATGTAAAGAAAACACGAATTTTTTGCATTCACTGTATAGGAATAAAATAGGTTCGAACCTAAGAATCCGGAGCCTAGTTATTAGATTTGAAATGAAATTTATCAGTTTTACGTCCCACGTTATGCTGGCTAGGCTAAAGGAGACGGTAATGATGAGAAATGAATACAATAGTGGAATGAATAAAGTGCGATGGAAATGGGAAAATTCCCGGGAAAATCCACGAACACGGTGTTTGTCCACCACAAAGTCCACTTGGCGCGAGCTGGGATCGAGCTGTTAGATTTGAAGTTTAGCGTCCTTTATAATACCGAACCTATGACACATGGAATTTACAGCTTCACATAGGATCTTCAATTCATAAACTACCAGCGGAATTCGAACCCAGATCTTCCGCACCAAAAGTACCCACGAGGGAGCTCACAATGAAAGTTTTAGTTAGCATCCGCCGCTTCAGTCCGGAAATCCACGTTCGAATCCCAGCGTGAGTTCATATGGTTCAGATCTCACATTAAGCTGTAAGTGCACTTTAAATATAGCGTTAGAGCTGAAAATGGCCTTTAAACTTGAAATGAGGCAACTACCAGGTTAGAATGGTATGATTTAATAACCTCTAATAACTACTGTAGGGAAAAAAGAAACTGGTTTGAGCAATGCATACTTATATCAACACTATATGTTACTTATCCACTTCAAGTGCCTTGAGTCAGAATCAATTGGTAAAGGCTGTATCTATCTCAGGGATTTTGCCATTTTCTCCCCCATCAACTGGCAGCAACTCCAGTACCCCGCGGGCCTTTGTGAATAGGTAACACAGCAATATGTTCAACATAATGTGCATATCATCCTCAGTTTCTGGCTTCCATGACAGCTGGATTACAGGAGTACGCCACGACTCCCAGCCACCAGCAGACCTTTGCCATCTCGCTTCGTGCTAACGATATACGTATAAAGTTGCGACATACTTTATTGCCTCCTTTGTTACTATTGAAATGGAAGTTCTATTTAGTCATTTTATTTTATTCATTAGTACTATACGTTTTTAGGCTAAAAAGGACGGCTGATGAATTTAGTTGAGAAATTGAATGAAAGAGATGTTCGAATAAATATATGGGAACGTACGTCGGGATATGAGTCCACGTTCTACAATATATCCTCTTGCTAGAACCTGGTAAATCATTGTCAATCCACTGTTGGATGACCGTTTTTCCAGCTTTTCTCCACAAACATCTTATCTGGAGCAACTTTTTCCGCACGTTACTCTGCAGTGCTCGTTACACCACATTATGTATGGACGTTGTTGTCTCTTGGTATTAAGGCAACACTTGCTTTTACTTATCTTCATCCATCATCAGTTTTTCTTGCAATGTGTTCTACCTATGATCACTTCAATGCATAACCTTATGTTTTCATGATAACAGCCGTCACCGGTAATGATTTAGGTGGGGTTGGGGGGGTTCGGGGGATTTTTTCACATGCTTTTCTTTAACTTACAATGGTTCAACCGTGTCCTCAAAATCTTCCTATCTTAATTTAACTTCTTTAACTTATAATGGTTCCTAAGATGTTGCAACCTCAATTTACTCATTTCCAGCGACATAAAATGACCACATAAGTCGGTCGCAATATTTCACTTTTACAGTTATATACAGTGGCGTATTTAGGGGGGGGCTTCCGGGCTTAAGCCCCTCCCGAAATCTTACTTACTATAGTAAAATATATGAAATATATTGAAGAATTTTCACATTTTCAGGCAAAGCCCTCCCCCCCGAAAGTTAGCAAATCCCCCTCCGAAACAAAATAGTAAATACGCCACTGGTTATATATATTTTTATATATGTGTTTATATTTTTTAAGGAGCTTAGTTTACACCAAAACTCCTTTATATATTTATTCTATCCAGATGTTCACCCAGAAATTTTTATTTGGAAGGGTCAAAAGATTTTTGGGGAGTCCAATATCTATGCAGTATTGAACTTTTGTTATTCTGCACCCGAAATTACTATAAGTAATTGTTATATACTGCCACCCATAATCTCAGAAAAAATGAAAAAAACATGCTTTATACCAATTGTTCTAAATACTTTATTATTATACTCATTAAACAATTCTTGTAATATATCTATTCATTTATAATTTCCTTGAGTACTAATTTTTTCCCCACACGTCTTGTTTAAGAGATCTGTTTAAACGTTTTACGATATGTTGTTTTACGAAGACATATGCTCAAAATTGAAAAAAATCGCAAAATATCATCTCTCTATGATTTACGGTTCCCGAAATATGGCTCCTTAAATCTCCCGAAATCGGAACTTTTTTTTTGGCCAATATCTCGGGGATGGTAAGAGTGACGCGAGAAATTCCATCACTTCTTTCAGATAGTTTTTGATGCTCTATCGAATGGATGACTCAAAATTGAAACAAAAAAAAAAAAAAATAGCTAATAACACACACACACACACACACACACACAGAGAGAGAGAGAGAGAGAGAGAGAGAGAGAATTCAGTAACGAGCATTTAAGTTCATTGATTATACAACTAGATTATTTATATAAGAAATGAGAGAGTACAAATGAGGTGTAAAATTAAATCTTTAGTACCCGGCTATTTGAGGTGATCGCAAAGTGTATTTATTGTTCATTGATACTCTTGGAATACGCTGACCATGTATTTAAATGTAGATGGCTAATCATAAACGCGAAAGGAATAAAATCGCTGAGAAAACGTCAGCTCGAGCGTATTTAGTGCGGGTCGGAACAATAGACCACCTGCTGTTTAAAAGATTTCAAAAGGAAGGGAAAAAAAGGAAAGACGTGTTGCCAGGCAAAGGGATTGTAGCAAGAAACAGCTGCTTGAAAGATGGTTTGTGCAGAGTATTGGAACTCTGCTATTACATGCCTGGACCTGGCAAAAAAAAAAAAAAAAAAAAAAAAAAAAAAAAAAAAAAAAAACTGGAAACCCTGACTGGCTCACAGTATGATTTACACATCTGGCGAAAGTAAGATTACTGAATAGCCACTTTGGCCGCGTTCGCTACAGGGGGTAACGCTTTCTCAAATAGCCTAAGTCTAAGGCTCCATCAATGATTTCTCTGTAAAACAAGTATAGTTATGCTAATAAAGTGCAAATGTTAATCCAGTTACGAACTTGTTTTTTGGGAGGAAGAGGTCCGGATCTGGTTGATACCCCTCGTAAGTGTTCCCCTGACTCTGTCCATGTGTCTGTCTATCTGCCCATCTGTGGTGGAGAGAAAAAAGTTTCCTGAACTACTTGATGGATCACCATCAATTTTGGTCAGAATATAGAGGGTCCAAAGTTAGGAATGAAGTTCGTTGTTGGAGATGATATTTAAACCGGAAGTGGTAGAAATCAACCACTTCCGGTTTTAATGTTGATCTTTATAGAGCGAAAACGGTAATAGATAGCGAAAGTAGTTTTCTGCCATCTATTAAGTGTCCTCAAAATACATTTCATCTCCATCTTTAACTCTCTATTGAAACCAGAAGCCATAGAAAACCATTCCAACTTCCGGTTTTAATATAGAACTACGTAGAGCAAAAACGATAAGACATAACAAGACGCATTGTTTTGGAACGAATTGGACGTTCTAAGAATATATACCATCTTGTTTCCTAACCCTCTATATGAAGTGTCATAAATCAAGTACTTCCGGTTTTAACGAAGTTCCACTATAGAATAAAAACTATAATAGGCAACTAGAAGTGGTTTTCTGGAATCAATTTAGCTTTCTAAGAATTGGTACTATTTTCTCTCTCAGCCTTTTATTCAAACCAGAAGTATCAGAAGTAAACCAATTCCGGTTTTAATTTTATTCGCTGCAGCGTAACTAAAAACAATAATATATCGAGAAGCGGTTATCTAAAATCAATTAAGTGCCCCAAGGATATATTCCATCTCCCTTTAATGTCTCTACTAAAACCGGTATGTTGTTACTTGTTTCAATTAAGAGTAGTTCTTAGGTCGTTGGCTTTTGCTATTATAAGTAAGCCTTTGTTGTATGAAACCAGAAATACTCCGTAGTTGAGCAGGATTATCTAATATACAGGGATTAGTTTTCAGAATTTAAACAATATTTAAGTTGGTACCCACAACTTGTGAAAAAAAATAAATACAAGCATTCTTTCTTTAAAATAAAGTAAAATCGTACTAAAGGAAATATAAAGCTAATTGTATTTTCAAGAAAATTATTTTCAAAAAATATTTATGTTTGTGTATGATTAAAAAGATGCAATATTGTAATATGATGCTACTAATAAAATATAAAATTCTTTTTTTTTACTAAAATTAAAATATAAATTAAGATATACTTACATATAATATTACATGAGAATTGACGAATTTATGAATTAATTGTATATGAGGCAGGCACGTAGCCAGGATTTCGTGAAGGCGGGGGGGGGGGGTCCGTGACATGAAATACTGTGATCATCACACCAGGGGCTCGATCATTCTAAACTATTTTACTGAACATATATTGGTTCGTTTAGCAAGGATTTCGAAACGAGGAAATTCTGAAGGCTCAGGAGCTTGATCAATCTAAACTACTTTACTATCAACATATATTGGTTTGTTAGGACAATAAAATGAGGATATGTTGGTAAGTATTTTAATAACAATCTATGAAGAAATCTCGAGTAATAAAAGAATAAAAAAAAAGTATTGAAAAAGATTTTACAATATATACGTTCCTTTCTTTGTTCATTCAAATATAACAATTTTCCTTTCATTATGATCTCAACTATTATGAAAAGTACATATTCACTGTTATAAAAAGTACGGTACATACTCAATAATGTCTTGTAAAATATTTTACAATATTTGTGTTCCTTTTCCTGTTGAATCAAATGCTAATAGAACTCCTTTTCCATGTAAATTTTTGTTTTTATTATTCCGTCAACTACTTGAAACATGCTTTCGGAATCTTGAAATCTCCCTGACTTGTAGCAGAAATTCTGAGAATTATGTAACTTTTCTTGAAATTTCAAATTCCCTGACTCTTGCAGGATATCTCGCTCATCTCACCACCATGTATTGCAACTAATACAAATCTTCTCATAAAAAAGAGTAACCAAAAGCTTTCTGTAGTTTTTATTAATTTCTAACGCTGATCCTTCTTTTTCTCATTTCATTTTGTTTAATCCTTCCTTAATTTTTTCATTTATGGTCTCGAAGGAGGGGGTCCGTACCCCCGGACCCCCTCTTGGCTACGTGCCTGATATGAGGGTTTTCCCCATGCTTTGCTTTTTAGTCATGTATAAATAGAAAAGTTTATTAAAAGTAATTTTGTTGAAAACATAGTTCTTTTTTTTAACTTTTTACTACAGTTTTACTTTATTTTAAAGGAAGCATGTTTTTTTGTTTTTTTTTAAAAAAATACTTATTATTAACATTAATATTTGAGTTTAATGTCCCATGATTATTCTCCAACACCAAGGGAGGGAGTGGTAGCGGTGGAATAAAGAAAATAGGATGAAATGGGAGAAATCAGAGAAAACACACATGCATGGTGTTTGCCCACCTCAAAACCGGTTTGCTGGGAGCTACGATCGAATTAAGGACCATATGCACCAGAGATGGTTGTTTTACCACTGACCCACTGCGACCCATGACCCATGAGAATGTCCTAAATTTGTGTTCATGGTCAAAGTAAGTTACTAGGATTTTCACAGTATTATTTTTACCTCCTGTAAATTGGAAGCTCCTACTTTTCCGGGGGAGATCTCAACTCACCACTGAGCTCTCTTGTGGCTACGCGGTTAGCG
The DNA here is from genome assembly GCF_964235325.1 of Thermobia domestica. Lineage (NCBI taxonomy): Eukaryota > Metazoa > Arthropoda > Insecta > Zygentoma > Lepismatidae > Thermobia > Thermobia domestica. The sequence goes on along the minus strand of NW_027656247.1, from coordinate 84,082 downwards.
TACACGTCTTTGGCAGGAGCTCGTGTGGTTCGGATTCCACGTTAAGCTGTAGTTCTCGTCTCATATAGCCTCACTGCTACAAGGGACGCTAAACTCAAAACCAAATCGATCAGATCAAAGCACCACTACCTGTTACTCCAGTTAACTGTCTAATCCACACGATTTTGTTTTCTTTTTTTAATCATTCTCTCAGAATGATTCATAGTATATGTTGGCCGCTTGGATGTTAAGCGGCCTAAATAGAAATTATTTACATCGTCCCACAAAAGAAGAGGACATTTCCTTATTTTCCTAAAGAAGGAAAACAACAATAATAACACTATCGGACACTTTTTAAAGCCCGAAAAATATAAATCTTTTAAATATTTCAGTTTAACTTCTCAAGATTATGCCTGTTAGGCTAAAGTGACGATAATTAATGCAAGTGAATGATGATGGGAGAATTGGTTTGGTAGACTGAGAATGTGGGAGGAAATGGGAGTACCTGAGAAACCCACGGACACGATGTCCATCACAAACTTACTTGGCCGGGGTTCGATCCAAGGACTTCCATGCACCAGAGGTAAGCGCTCTACCATTGAGCCACAATACCTCGAAGAAACCCGAAAAAGAAGACATGGCCAGGGAAAAAGAGGACGTTTGGCAACTCTATTTAAATTCCAGCTTGAACTTTAGGACCACGTCTTATATAGTTTCGGTGCTGACGAGAGCTGCACGATGCTGGCTTAACATTGAATATTCTGTGGCCTTACTAGGACTCCAACCAAGAATCACTCGCGTACACGGGAATACATATGTACATAAGTATGGATTATTAAGTAATTCTGAAACAGGATTCTCCTGTTCGCTGAACAGGACGGAATTCCGTTCTGCTGGAGAGAATGAATCGTGGAGCGAAGTGGACTCTGCTAGGCTGGGAGTTGTGGCGTGCTCCTGTAATCCAGCTTTCGTGGAAGCCGGGAATTGGGGATAAGCTTCTGTTTCAATATGAAAACACATTCAAGACCCGCGGGATGCCAGAGATTGTGCTGCTGGCAACAAAGCCACTCCCTTGCTTACATATTCTGACCCAGGGCACAATTGCACATGTCCATGGGTAGTGTCACTCACTGGAGCTTAACCAATTTCTTATAGCTATACCTACGTATATAAAATGTTTCGACGACAACTACATTTACGGGAACTTAAATCTCTCTATATAAAAATGAAAGTAACTATGTTTGGGACTTAATAACTCTTGAACCACTCGACCGATCTCGATCAAATTTTCAACATACATGAGGTTCGGGACCGGAATGATTTTTATCATTTCACTTTGATGCCGCAGCTTAGGGGAGGGGGATATATATGATCGAAAATAACCGATATTAGTATCGAATGGACAGTTTTCAGCGTCACTAAGATGAATGGTGACGCTTCTGATGCCATTGAAATCCAAATTCACCCCTGCAACTTGAGAGAGGGGTGGGGAAGATATATAAAAATGATCGAAAACTACTGATATTAGTGTCGAATCCATAGTTTTCGGGGTTGCTGACACGAGCAGTGACACTTCCGATGCCGTTCAAATCCAAATTTAGCTCTCATTAGTACTACTAAGGAGGACGGTAACATGCAAAAATTGAAAATGATCGATATTAGTGTCGAATTCATAGTTTTTGGGGTCCATAAGTTGATTGGTGACAGTGTTGGTGCACTTTATGTTCGAATGGAACTTATTCTTCCCGTGCGAAGAACGGACATTCTCCTAGTCACTAATGAGGTGCAGCTCCGTACTGACTTAGAGTAAGCGTACTCTAATACACTGAAAGTTTTGTTTCCCTATCTGTGTGACGCATTTAATGACCCTTTTTTTTTAAAAAAAAAAAAAAAGGCCAAAGCTTCCCATGCAAGTAGACTTCAAGGACCCTTTTGTATTAGTTTTACTTCTTAAGTAGCCACGGTACTGAAAAGAAATGGTTGTTCATCCGGTCGCTAACAGATGTCGCTGGAGCGGTTCAGACCTACATAGGGCTGTTACGCCAAGTGGGTTGGAAGCTACAAATTAATAGTTTTGAAGAAAAAAACAGAAAAATTAAGTCGTTAAAATTCCAGTTTATTTCACAGAAAATAGAAAAATAAGTCTAGATAATGATAAGTCAAGGACTAAGTAAATAAATAAATGCCGCGTTTATCCATTACCGTTAAAATACCAAATTGATTGAATCCCTTTGTAAAATGGAATGAAATGATATATTTCACTTTAACGTCCCATGATTATGCCCTTCAGGAGACGATTATTAAAGCAAGTGATTGAAGATAAAATAATTGGTGAAATGAGAATGTAGGAGAAAACGGTAATACACCGGGAAAACCCACGGACACGATGTTGTCCACCACAAACGTATTTGGCCGGGTTCGAACCAGGGACTCCATGCACCAGAGATAAGCTCTCTACTAGAGTGTTTTGTAAGAGAAGGAGAATAATATTTACAGATAGTAATCAATGTAAGTTCTGACTGTAAATAACATTTAACCCAAAAAGATGAATAAGTAGAAAATTAAAAAAAAAAGAAAACAAAACAAAAGAAATGAACAAAAAACGTGAGATCTTCGTTTCATGGTAATTCTTCGGACTTATATGTACTTACGTTCTCAACATACATAACATTATTATAACACATTACATTACTTTTTTGGTATTAAAAGAAAATGTATGTATGAAAGAGAAGGACCTTGGTTAAACAAAAACCTAACGCATGCAGTAACGCATCACTTGTTTTTAAATATAACTCCATTCATTTCATTTTGTAGAAGCGAGAGGTAATTAATTCTTGGACACGACCCCCTTTGAGGTCCCAACGGGTAAAAAATGCGCAAAAGGAACTGGTTATCGTGCCAAAGTTCATTGAAAGAACTGAACACAGAATTACAAAGTTTCACCAAAGGTGCAAAGTTATTATTTCAGTGTAAATATTATTTTAAAGCAAATTCTAAATCAAAATCTAGATAATTCTTGGAATGTGTGTTGTAAAATATTCGTTTAGTATTCCGCGTGTAAATCAACAGGTGTTTGAGAGTTCTTATGTATAACCATTGGCGTCCATTTTTGAGGAAGGAGGAAGAGGGGAGATTTCCCCCCTGAACACTGCAGAACGTTTTACTTCGAGTCCCTCTGAAGACAATAATCATCATAGGAATTCTGTCAATATTAGGAGGTCAATTGCCGCAACTCGGAAGCTTCCTTTCTCCTCGGTCTTCAGCGAACCTCTTCTTCTTCTCGTACGATTTTACTGTTTTGATACTACTCATCAAATCCTCCTTCGTCCTCTCCCTCTCTTTTCTGCCACCATACTCTCTAGCACGTCTTCCATGACACAGTTCCTTCTCAGTCAATGGGATAACCACTGTCTCTTCCTATTTTCAAATACATCTAAAATTATTCTATTCCCCCCTCCCTCTCATTCGTTTTTCGCTCGATTCAGCGAATTCCCTCCGTTCTTCCCAACACTCACATTTCGAAAGTTTCCAGTCTTTATAATCACTTTTGTATTAGTGTAGAAACTTTTGTAATATCTATGTTTCTGATCCATATAATTTGACCCATATCCACACGAAGTATTTGATGAATCTTTTTATCAACTCTTTATTCAGGGTCCCAAAAAAATACACTTTTTCTTCTCCTAAATGCTTCTTTCCTCATTGATATCCTTGCTTATATTTCAGTTTCGTATTTCCTGTTTTCACTAATAATGTTAACCTCGGATCGAAATATAGTCACCTGTTATACTTTCTTTCTTCCTGCTACTATATTTTATGCCGACCGCTTCGTTCCAATCACAATTTATTTTCATCCCAAAATTTTCACAATTCTTCTTCAAGTTTTCTAAGATTTTATTGATTTTCTTTTCAGATTCCGCAACAAGCGCCATATCACGGGCATTTTCAATTGTCCTCGGTGTTTCTGTGTTTCTGTCCCTGTCCTGAGGCCGATAGAAACCCCACAAATGTATTCGAGTTGGATGAGTTGAAAAAAAAAATAAGTTGTAGAGTTTCAACTCTTGGTGTAAGAGTTTAATTCAAGGGAATGTGAGTTTGTGATGGACAACACCGAGTTCGTGGTTCTCTCGTTTCCTCTCACATTTCCATTCCAACAATTCTTTCATAAACATTTTCTTTCATAATTACCCATCTCTTTTAGCCTACAGGCCGTACCCATAGAACGTTAAATTAAATATTTAATTTATTATTATTATTTTTTTAAATTGTGTACAGTACATAATAGCGGAACTTACATTGAATATGTAGTTTAAAGAATAACTTTTCAGAAAGGACTCCTGTGGACTTAATGACAATTTCACATCGATGTGCGTGATTCATTTCTCTAGATGTCTGTTTTCTCTCTAGTCATCATTCTGAAATCATTTCTTCCTCATTTATTTGTGTTTATCATTGCTTCCTTTAATCTACTACAGATTATATTTTGGTATGAAAGTAAATTAAACATCAAATTGTGTTGTAATTCGTATTATTGTTTCTCAATCTTCAGCTTGCTTGTGGCTAAGTGGTTAGTGTACGCGACTTTAACGTGGAGGACCCGGGTTCGATTCCCGCAGGTAGCTGATGTGTTTCGCATCCCACGTTAAGTTGTAGGTCCACGTTTCATATAGTTTCGCTTCTGAAAGGGACGCTAAACTAAAATCAAATCAAGTATTCTTGAGTCAATGTCACATATTTCCTGTCTGCAGTTTTTTCACTGTGTGAGAACAGATATGTGCGTGTTTTACAAATATGTATTGGCGTTAACTCATTCTCTTCTTGGGTATGATCTGAACACGTGTTCTAAAAGAGTTACATTTATTTAATAATACTTAGAGAGAGGTGATTCCGATTATTTGTAGGAAGCAACTGTTGAAAAGTGATGTTCGACACACTTAACATGACTTCTTTATAATTTTCTGTTTCACGTGCAAAACAAGGTAGTTAAAAAAAAAAAAAAAAAAAAACTCAAGTGGGGAGAAATATGCAAAAGTAACCCTGCCACCTTTTCTCCGTTGGTTAAATGTATCTCATGTCATCCGGTTCTTTATTTCTTTCTATAACAAGTTCCCCTTTTTGTTGTTCCAGTCAGCTGACTTTTAGGGAAACAAAGATGGCTGCGGATATGAAAAGGAAAGGATTGGCTAAAGAAACAGCGCCTGTGCGTGGTGGATGCTTGACTCGGGTCGCGCGGGCGCGTTGGCTACTCCACTCAATTCTATGTATAGCCCCGAACCGAACGTATGTATGGAAATCTTTTGCGCCCTTGCTTGTCGTGGATGGTCGCGAAGAGAAACAGAGAAACGCAAAAGGGAGAAATCAATACGGGAATGCTGTGCGATGTATATTTACGTTGGGAGAGGCGTACGCTTGCGCACATTTCGTACAAGAACATAAGTATTTACCTCAATCCAAAAAAAGATAACAACTCCTTTCATTTTGGGATTCCAGTATACTTGTGAGTAAGGGTTGAAGTCAGATTAGTCCTCTCTTCAACGGTAAAAGTGCCAGTGTCGTAATCGAAGTGGTGTGCCATTACATTCAAACGAATCACAAACTACAATAAACCCAAGAATTTCAGAACGAATCTTCATCTTGAACTGGAATTGCGATATCTTCATCTTTCAAGTGACATTTCGGAACCAAAATCCAATAGTCTGTCTGCTTTTGTAATTTCAGGTATGTATTTTTCTTCTTCTTCTTTTTTTTCTTCATAAATGTAATCAGTAACTATCAGAGAGATGTAGTATGTCTTCTGCATTTATTTGATATTTTAATTTTTTGAGGTAATTGTGTTTGAGTACTGTACAATATATGTCAAAAATGTAATTAGAGTAATTTAACCTGTAGATAAAGAGATAAAGTAACTGTTTAGTGATGTCTGTTGTACAATTTCTAAGAATTCTAGTATTAATTCCGAATCACTATAGAAATTCTTACGTGGTGGTGGCCGTAATGACTAAAGGTGGTGACCACAAGTGGGTATTTCCCATTACTGTATGCAATTTGCAGACGCTAATATATTTCCGTTCTTTGGGAAATGGCCAAAAGTAAATTTAACAGAATTACTTATAATGGTATGATACGAACATTAATGTGTAAATGATGTGTGGCATGGTTCATCACGTCCTAGGAGGAAAATTCGCGTAAATAAAGCGACAGTGTTTTCTCGACCCATTTCAATAAACTCATCCTATTAAAGCCAAGGCCGGCCCTAGGCAATTTGCCGCCCCTTTTCTCCAGAAATAACAAATCTAAAAAGCCAGGATTTTAAGTATGCTACTCCATCATGAACAACAGAGGGGAGAGAAAGCTCACTCGCACTCAGGAAGACCTAAACATTACAAATACAATCTCATTCTGTCTATTTTTTTTATTTAAATAATGATCTATTATTAGTGAAAGATAAAGCAAACACCTGCAGAGAAAAGACGCTAATCATTTTTATAGAATTCAATATCGAGCTTCAATCCAGTGCAACTAGATGCTTTATCTTTATTTCTTGAACTTTATTCTACATCTGTTAAAAAAAAAAAAATCTTGTTTCCACCTTCAATGATAAGAAACTTGTTTGTGGCAAAGACAAGACTAGTTTTTCATATCAAAACTATGATAATTAACAAAATGGAACAAGTGTGCGGTACTGTTCGGGAATTGAGTTCTAGTATTTGACATTAATCAAACAATTCATGCTGGGTTTGCTTTGGCACTGTCCACGTAACTTTAATGCAACCTAAACATGATTTATCAATGTAGTATTCAAATAGACGGTGAACTTAGTAAATTTAGCTACCTACATTCCTAGTAAATTTACCTACTTCATGAAGTCTATTTCCAATCAGAAATATTTATTTTAAATAATATAGCTATTGACTGATCTTGCCGCCCCTCGAAAATTGCGGCCCCGTTCAAATGCACGTGTTACACATATGGCAGAGCCGGCTCTGAATAGAGCCCGCACAAATAATATATTGTCGCGGCCACGAACGGTCTCAAGGGGAAACTAGACCTTCGTGGTGGACTGGTAGGATTCTCAGTGTTAGAAAGTTGTAAAAACACCGCTTCTATCATTTGCATTTAAAGAACAACGAATAGTTTGTTCACGCTCCCAAGTAAGCTCTGGTAGAATTCAAAATATAGGTTTTATATACACGAGCGCTTAACTAATTTATGGGCGTACTGACAGGGTGTGAAGACACCGATATAGAGAACGATAGCCAAGAACAACAAATATTTATATACCGCCAGAGGATAATTATATCACAACAAGATTAATTTATATCAGGGCCACTATTTATGTGGGCCAGGGTTAGAGTCTCAATGTAGCCACCAAATTATGTCAGCGGGTACATATCCCAACGATTCAGTTATCAAATTATGTGCGTGACGCGGGGTATCGCATGTCACAGGCCGACAACAATTATGTCGCGCGTGCACATTCCACCAATCTGTCACCATTTTATGGCAGCGGGTGCATATTCCTTCCGCTTACCACCATTTTATGTCACCAAAGTATGTCTAGGTGGAGGAGGTTGTTATTAGCACAATAATAACGAATAATAGCAAGAGGTAGCCTTGAAAAAGGCTGTTTATATAGGGACTTTAAATTAGTCCGTGTCAAAGAGGAGCTATGCAGCTCGGATGATAGATGGTTAAATAACATACAATTTCAATAACAACCGAGTGAAGGCGCAAAGGCGCAGATGTCCATCTCAAGCAAATAGGCTATCGAATGACCACTCGTCAAGGGGACAGCTTTAGGGTCCCGGAACAATACAGATAACAAAAGCAAGGCGGTTTTTGGTCAGAATGAGGACGAGTGAGGTCAGTACGCAAAAGAACAATAATTACGAGTATTACGATATTAGCGAGACGGCGTCAGCGAGTTGGAATACCACTGCTATCAGCCAGTTCAGAATACTTAGCAAATTAACATATCCAAACATATTATATCATTATAATTAAACACGAGATTACTGCTCGAATTAAAAGAGATCTAGGAAATCAAAAGTAATTAGCAATTCACACAAACGATATTTAAGCAACAAAAGGTTTCAAAGTAATTTTGAAACTACTTGGGAGGTGATCCCCTTTACAGTTAAGCGACTTGATGAAAGGATAATGCAAATGACAGTTACATGAAAATATTAAATAAACAGTGGTAACCCACCTGAGGTCCGTGGTCCTACCTCCAGGCACTCCAAGTCGAGATGGGAAGACTGGGTTACCTCGACGCTGCTGTAGCCGTTTCGTACGCACCAGGTAGCACAATCACTTAAAAGCACTAAAAACACTATTACGGTAAAAATTCTCACTTGTACTTCGAGCGGCTGAAATACAAGAGCAGGATAGACGGACGATGGTCAGGACTTCATGTAAGACGATGTCGTCACTGAGCTTCGTACGGGATTAGAAGTCTTCGGAAATTTGGGACTTCGCACAAGCTGGTCTTCTCCTGGATGGATGATGGAATAGAGGTGAGACGAATGGTGAATGCAGTTCCCAGATTCGAACTACGTCCAACAGGATTTCATTCCACAGGTCATCTGCCTTCTCCAGTAGTCTACAACATGGGCACGTCGATACGAGGCGTTAATATAGATATTGAGAAAGAATTATGAAACGTTCACCAAAAGGGAAGTATTGAGAATGTTTTTGGAATGACGTAAACAATGCAAGTTCGAGTTAGGAAGAATTTTATTAGCTGACTCGAATAAGTCCGTAGACTGAATACATTACAGGGTGACTTTCCTACATGAGGTCTTCTACGTAACTCAGCGTTAGCACAGGTTAACGAATATTGTTTTAGGAAGCATTTAGGTACACAAAAGTTGAATTAATGAGAGATCTTAAAGAGATCTTTGTAGAGCCAATGTTCAGATTAGGTAAGCAGAATCTGAGTAATAATAACTAAGTTTGTAGGTTGACTGTATACTCACAGTGAGAACTGAAGTACTGTCCAGTTGAGCACTTAAGGTGGAATTAGTGATAACACACACTGCTCGTCTCCAATGATGGATCTTTATGAAATGTCCGTGGTGGAAGGAATACCGTCCTTACGCCGTATGATGGAAGTTAACAGTCACTGCTGACACAATAGCACAAGTCGGTGAGGGATGTAACAAAGTTTCTCCCGACCGAAGAACGGGCTATAACAAGAGTGTCAACGTTCCGGCGTAGTTCCAAGTTAGACTGTGGACGATAAGTCCATGCCGTGGAGTTTGATGGAACCTTACCCGAAGGAGGGGCAACAAGCGAGAGCTTGTGCCTCTTCGAAGGGTTATCGGAATTCCCCCGAAGGGGGCAACAGGCGGGAGCCTGTGCCTCTTCGAAAACTCGATGATGATGATTCCCCCGAATTGACGAATTCTATGAATTGATTAATTTCTCTAGAGAGATGTTCTCACTTTTTGTTCGACCTTATCATTTTCACACGGCACTAGGGTAGGGACGTGTGAAGGCAGGGGTAAGTCAGGGTTTTACCTGATTGGATTTCGAATTATTTATTAAACGAATTTAAGTTTCTGCGACTGCGTAAGCAGGCGGAGGGCGTATCCTAAAAGCTTCCTGTACATGGAAAAATTTATTGATACAAAAACCCTGATAACCTGAGAAGGTTAACATTTGACCTCATGTGTACAAAGAGTCACTTTTAGTTACAGATAATACAATTTACTAAGACAACTTTAATTGCAACATGACTCTCCAGACACATTATATTTTCAATAAAATTTCAAGAGTTCAAAAGTTCAAACTTTGCAAGTGTGCTTTAAAAATTAACGACTTAGGTCTGTGACAATTTATATTACTAAAACGTCCAAAAGCAAAGTGAATAATCAAATTTACAATCGAACACTTGTGGTCGTATTACGGGAAGATGAGACTCTGTGTCATAGTTATTGAATATATGGTTGACTAACAAAATAACCTTTTTAACCTTTAAGTTAACTAAACGAATTTCAGATTAATTCTGTCGTTTCTATTTATTTAAGATTTTGATAACCAAAAAGTAGGAATCTATTACTTTCCTGTAGGAGAAAAGATTATCTTCTCTAGACGAGAAAGGTTATAGTTTAACTGATTCCTGAGCAGACAGTCAGCTGGCTGGGAGGGATGAAGCAGACATAATATTTCATCCAACAAAAAAAAATAAAGACAGCTGGAAGGAAATTGAATGCGCGAAGAGAATGACTAACATTTCTCTGTCCTCTCGTTCTTCCTTGTTTTAAGATTTAAGAAAAAAATAAACTTGTCTACGCAATTAGAAAAATAATTGTCGTTAATTGTTTGAGTAATTGTGGAGTGTGGCAAAAATTTTGGCGCCAATTGAGATGGCGCGTGTGGCACACTACAGTCGACGCCCCTTAAGGAAAAAAAAAATTTTTGTTTGCTCCGACAAATCTAAACATTTTTTTTTACTTAGGGCTAATAGCAAAATAAATTTCAGAAGTTGGCAACACTTTTTATGTTAAATGAGTTTTTTTTTTACTTTGGGTTGGCAACATTGACTTAACCTATGGTAGGTTGCAACACTGTTGTATGTTCGAGCAATACTACATACTAAAGTTAATTAGAATTCAAATAGAACATACTCTAACACAATGTAAGAAAACTCATATAAGTATATAGTGGCAATTCCATAATAAATACATAAAACGAAGAAATGACATGATTAGTAAACTTTAAACTACACGATTGAATCATAACTCAAGGATACTAATCAATACGCTATACCTATAGACATTTACAAAGTATGTATATGAGCTTATACCAAAGGCACTAAATCTTTAACCTTTATAGCCTTTTTACATGTGTACCTTAAGATTTTACAAGTAAATTTAAATGATTTTCTTTTTAATAATAATTTCCAAAATTATTAAGATTTTCTGACAAATGTGCTTATAGAATAAAAATAATGAGACCAAATATTTCGTATGCGATAGCAATATCGAATTGTATTTGCAAAGATACAAAAAGAAAAGGAAACAGAATTTACCAAATTCTTGTTTATCTACGGAAACATAATAAGGAAGTAGACACATAGTTGACCTTACTGAACCCAAACAAACCATTAAAGGATAAGAGATGAAATTGACCTACTTTTAGACTTAACGGTACGTTTTCTTTTTTTTTTTTAACTTTTTCTTTTTCTTTTAAAAAGAAACTACCCTAAACCATTAACACATTCAGCTTGGCCTCGAGCTGAAATATATTTTCTACAGAGGGGTAAACCACAGAAGATGAAAGAATTCAAGAATCTGTATATATACGTATATATATATTCTTCAGCTACACAACTAACCTTTGAGATTTTTTTTTTTTAAACTGTTTCTTGTCCCTACGTTGACGGAACCATTCTACGGAAACAGATGTTTCGAGATTGTACCTTTTACAAATATGGCTAATATATTGTAATCGTAAATTACAGCTACCTTTTAGATGTACGTTTAACAAATTAATGATGCAAATTATAATTTCCTTGAATTAGACAGAATACTATTGTCACACTTTTATTCTTATACAATTAATATAACGTACGAGGTATTATAGACCTCCTAATTTGAAACGTTATCGTTTTCAACACGATTATTATTAGCATGGATGTTGTTGATAACATCAATATTAATACTATTATTACTAGCAACAATGTTATGACGGCTATTATTTCATATGCATATTGTTACTTTTAATTATTTCGAATTTATAGCTACAAGCATTAATATTATCAGTTTGTATCAATTGTTATAAAAATATAATGAACCCTTCATAATTGATTTACAAAATGGCAAAGCTTACGAAATAACATGAAAATTAATTCTCTCACTCAAAGAGTTTTAGAGTACAGGTGAAAGACTTTTTGTACATTTATATGGGAAATATAAAACCACAATGCCACAATGATATGAAGATATAGAGCAAGAAATTACAGATATGAAAAATATAAGCTATTTATGCGTTACGATCTTATGAATCCGTTAAATAATGCATAAATAAGTTAAGTAAGTTAATTGTTACTTTAATGATATTAACTTACGAGTAATTAAAGGTGATTTCTGAACAACAAACAATAGATAGTTCTAAAATTAATTAACATACTGACTTCTAGTATGGCTGAGATAAATTATATTCTTTGCGCGTGGGACGCAAGTTGCACAATTTTTGTTTCAATAGAGTATTTTTAGAAAGGGATGATTATACCTTTCGTACTAATGACTCAACAGAAATAAATCCACGAAAGTTTCATGATTAGGCAATTCATAGACACTTCTCGCTTGAAATAGTAATATTTGAGTTATAATTGAACATTTACAATTAGCGATAAAATACTAATGTTTTTAATTCACGAATAGCTAATTAATGAGAGCTCGTCCACGCTACTGGACTAGATGAGCGGTTAGAAGACCTTTAAACTATCATAATATTTCTATATGTATTGCCTATAATTAAGTATACATATTACCACAAAAGATTTCTCAACACATTATAACTACATTGTTAACAAGCATAGGCGATTATTTGAATCAATATTTGGTTTTCAATTAATCGGCATCAGATAAGGGTACTTGAACATACTGAATTCATACATTTTTCATCCTTATTTAAGGGCACGAATAATACACAATTAGATCACTACACTTGAATTTCTTACTAAATTCACTTTACAATTAACCTCTAGATTAAATGATTTTCAGTTACATATGGCGAGAGCTCGAGAATCCTTAAGTCACTGCTGTAGATCAAACAATTGATCTTCAAATAACAAATTAACGATAATTAAATTTCGGATGAGAGAGTTTTACATTAAGATTTTCCTTTTTGAGAGGGGCGGCTTGGCTTTTTGAATGAGATTGGATGACTTGTTACGTTTTAGTAATAATTGCATGAATTTCATTAGCAATTTTGAGGCGTCTGATTTCAACGCAGAAAAAGATAATAATGGCTTAATTTAGTAGAACATTTAGACAAATACACAATTAACTCGGCCGTGGGCAACTTTACTAGGCTTTCTGGTGCGGACAACCTTTTACTCAAGGAAGAATGAACGGAAACGGTTATTGGTGCTCCTAAGATGACTAATACGTAATGATATAACACATAAAACTAACTTCAATATGTCTGAAAGATTTTCTCGCTTGACAATAACCTTGGAGCGGATGGCGCTCGGAATCACTTTCATACAACAGAAAACTTACTCAGTATAGCAGGCCTGTTCAGAAGGGCCGCTAATTCGCACTTTTACCACATTTACATATTTCTGCAAAGGAAACAAGACACTTGGCCTCCTTTTCCTTGCGTTTTATTCGCCTTTTTATCGCATTTTGTCTTCTGGGAGAAGACAGAGGGGCTGCAAGAAAATGCGCCCAGGTCGGTAAATTTACGGACCTATTGAATCAACATACGCATGGCTGGACCTAGACTGACGCAAAGAGGTGTGGTCACTCCGAAAAGATGACGACAGCTGTTTGACGCGAGTAGGCAGCAATTCGCAATCGCTATTTCGAGGACAGTTCGAAGGCACTGTCGATAGCAATCTAGCACAAAAGGGAGATATGTATTCTACATAGCAAACGCAATCTATAAGAATTTCAACAAGATGCGAGGGGAGTACTACTTATCCCAAACACTACAATGGAAAATTAGCGAGATTAGAAATTGAGCGGAAGCACCTGAGTTTGATGATTACGTCACATGGGCTGACGACATTTTTACGTCCGACACAGTTGCAATTAGATTTTCAGATTGATACTTTCCACATTACTTTAATACTATACGGCCATTGCAATACAAAGAGATTTAACTAGAACGGTATACTACATTTTCATTAATTAATAGGTTTCAATATTCCTGAACAAACATACATGAATGCACGCAATTTCTCATTTCATGTCTAATAATACTCATAAATGGATACATTTTCCTTGAAAAGTTCTACGTTTGCCGTGAGGTTTAGATAGCTTCTGTTTTTGGAAACGATTAAAAACGCTAAATCGTTGTACAACTTCAAAGATTTCAAAGGGTCATCCGTTTTGACACATTTAACTAAACGCAAATCAATAAGAGTGGATTCTAGGTGTTTGACAACAAGATTTTTGGCGACTAGCGGTAATAAAGCAACAATTTGTATTCTCGGATTCGGACCAGAGAATGCGAAAAGAACTGAAGGTCGTAACTCTTCATGATACTCAATTAAATTGGAGAGATAATGCAAAGACATGGTTTTGATGCCGTGAAATATAATTTCTGAACTATTCGCTAGGCTAGTCTGGAAATGCAATTCATACCATTTTCGGAATCGTAAGCCGCGTAGATTTTGAACAATTTCCTCTTGTTCTTGTAATCCGTAAGTGGGATTAAACAATTCAAATTTAGGCAAAACTGAACGTTGCGCAAGTAGGTACTTAAATGAAGAATCTTGCATGAGAACTTCGTCTTCTTTATAGACAGGGTAATACAATTTATGATGGCCAAACATTTTGACAACTAATTTTTCTTTCTCTCTCTCTCTACTAAACTACTGAAATACGAACGAGTGACGAATAAATGAACGAACGAGTGGATATCGTCACATACATAAAACAAATTGACTTTCGCTCTATGATCAATGACTTAAGTAATTAAGTTTTACATGAATCAAATAACTGCAATTAACTTGATGAGTTAAGAATTCTCACGCCTCCGTTTTTCTTGACTACTACTATTATACCTTCTTATTAATGTTACTAGGAAGAAGAAAGAAACTTCACCAGTTGAAAGAAAACAGATCGTTCTTCGAAAGGTTGCGGAGGGAAACAAGTATTTCGTTCCGCTATTTTCGCTCTTTTTTTTTTTTTTATACAGCCGTGGGTTGACGGCGAACGCAAAAGGAAAGGCTTTCTGTCCAAAAGATTGAAAACTTCCTGTCGCGGTCAATTTTCTATCCTATTTTCTTTCTAGGTGTGAACCTTCTTTGATCTTGTTTTTTTTTTTTTTTTTTTTTATTTACAACTACCACGGGGGGGGGGGGGGTTGGAGAATAAACGAACAAGATGTTTCTGTGAGTGTTATCTTAGCTTAAAAGATTGGAACAATAAGTTCTGCAATGAAACTATACCTAACTCTCTTTTTAAATTTGTAAAAGAATGTAAGATTACGTTTACGTCAACAAAGCAAAATGAGAGATTTGTTGTGTCTCTACCAAACAACTATCTTGTGATTTAAAAATGAACAAAATCTTTTGAATGAGGTGTGCAAACTATTCAAAAACACACAAATTAACTTGATTTACTTTGAAACACACTTTCCTTAAATTTTAACTAAAATTACAAGATTAAATCAATACAGTGTAACAATTTACAAGATAGATTAAATTTTTCGCTATCACAAGCTGTTACCAAAATTTACCAAAATTAACAGAATTTACACTTGTGATGCAGGTTCGCATCCCACCGCTGCCACCATTTTATGTCGCGGCCACGAACGGTCTCAAGGGGAAACTAGACCTTCGTGGTGGACTGGTAGGATTCTCAGTGTTAGAAAGTTGTAAAAACACCGCTTCTATCATTTGCATTTAAAGAACAACGAATAGTTTGTTCACGCTCCCAAGTAAGCTCTGGTAGAATTCAAAATATAGGTTTTATATACACGAGCGCTTAACTAATTTATGGGCGTACTGACAGGGTGTGAAGACACCGATATAGAGAACGATAGCCAAGAACAACAAATATTTATATACCGCCAGAGGATAATTATATCACAACAAGATTAATTTATATCAGGGCCACTATTTATGTGGGCCAGGGTTAGAGTCTCAATGTAGCCACCAAATTATGTCAGCGGGTACATATCCCAACGATTCAGTTATCAAATTATGTGCGTGACGCGGGGTATCGCATGTCACAGGCCGACAACAATTATGTCGCGCGTGCACATTCCACCAATCTGTCACCATTTTATGGCAGCGGGTGCATATTCCTTCCGCTTACCACCATTTTATGTCACCAAAGTATGTCTAGGTGGAGGAGGTTGTTATTAGCACAATAATAACGAATAATAGCAAGAGGTAGCCTTGAAAAAGGCTGTTTATATAGGGACTTTAAATTAGTCCGTGTCAAAGAGGAGCTATGCAGCTCGGATGATAGATGGTTAAATAACATACAATTTCAATAACAACCGAGTGAAGGCGCAAAGGCGCAGATGTCCATCTCAAGCAAATAGGCTATCGAATGACCACTCGTCAAGGGGACAGCTTTAGGGTCCCGGAACAATACAGATAACAAAAGCAAGGCGGTTTTTGGTCAGAATGAGGACGAGTGAGGTCAGTACGCAAAAGAACAATAATTACGAGTATTACGATATTAGCGAGACGGCGTCAGCGAGTTGGAATACCACTGCTATCAGCCAGTTCAGAATACTTAGCAAATTAACATATCCAAACATATTATATCATTATAATTAAACACGAGATTACTGCTCGAATTAAAAGAGATCTAGGAAATCAAAAGTAATTAGCAATTCACACAAACGATATTTAAGCAACAAAAGGTTTCAAAGTAATTTTGAAACTACTTGGGAGGTGATCCCCTTTACAGTTAAGCGACTTGATGAAAGGATAATGCAAATGACAGTTACATGAAAATATTAAATAAACAGTGGTAACCCACCTGAGGTCCGTGGTCCTACCTCCAGGCACTCCAAGTCGAGATGGGAAGACTGGGTTACCTCGACGCTGCTGTAGCCGTTTCGTACGCACCAGGTAGCACAATCACTTAAAAGCACTAAAAACACTATTACGGTAAAAATTCTCACTTGTACTTCGAGCGGCTGAAATACAAGAGCAGGATAGACGGACGATGGTCAGGACTTCATGTAAGACGATGTCGTCACTGAGCTTCGTACGGGATTAGAAGTCTTCGGAAATTTGGGACTTCGCACAAGCTGGTCTTCTCCTGGATGGATGATGGAATAGAGGTGAGACGAATGGTGAATGCAGTTCCCAGATTCGAACTACGTCCAACAGGATTTCATTCCACAGGTCATCTGCCTTCTCCAGTAGACTACAACATGGGCACGTCGATACGAGGCGTTAATATAGATATTGAGAAAGAATTATGAAACGTTCACCAAAAGGGAAGTATTGAGAATGTTTTTGGAATGACGTAAACAATGCAAGTTCGAGTTAGGAAGAATTTTATTAGCTGACTCGAATAAGTCCGTAGACTGAATACATTACAGGGTGACTTTCCTACATGAGGTCTTCTACGTAACTCAGCGTTAGCACAGGTTAACGAATATTGTTTTAGGAAGCATTTAGGTACACAAAAGTTGAATTAATGAGAGATCTTAAAGAGATCTTTGTAGAGCCAATGTTCAGATTAGGTAAGCAGAATCTGAGTAATAATAACTAAGTTTGTAGGTTGACTGTATACTCACAGTGAGAACTGAAGTACTGTCCAGTTGAGCACTTAAGGTGGAATTAGTGATAACACACACTGCTCGTCTCCAATGATGGATCTTTATGAAATGTCCGTGGTGGAAGGAATACCGTCCTTACGCCGTATGATGGAAGTTAACAGTCACTGCTGACACAATAGCACAAGTCGGTGAGGGATGTAACAAAGTTTCTCCCGACCGAAGAACGGGCTATAACAAGAGTGTCAACGTTCCGGCGTAGTTCCAAGTTAGACTGTGGACGATAAGTCCATGCCGTGGAGTTTGATGGAACCTTACCCGAAGGAGGGGCAACAAGCGAGAGCTTGTGCCTCTTCGAAGGGTTATCGGAATTCCCCCGAAGGGGGCAACAGGCGGGAGCCTGTGCCTCTTCGAAAACTCGATGATGATGATTCCCCCGAATTGACGAATTCTATGAATTGATTAATTTCTCTAGAGAGATGTTCTCACTTTTTGTTCGACCTTATCATTTTCACACGGCACTAGGGTAGGGACGTGTGAAGGCAGGGGTAAGTCAGGGTTTTACCTGATTGGATTTCGAATTATTTATTAAACGAATTTAAGTTTCTGCGACTGCGTAAGCAGGCGGAGGGCGTATCCTAAAAGCTTCCTGTACATGGAAAAATTTATTGATACAAAAACCCTGATAACCTGAGAAGGTTAACATTTGACCTCATGTGTACAAAGAGTCACTTTTAGTTACAGATAATACAATTTACTAAGACAACTTTAATTGCAACATGACTCTCCAGACACATTATATTTTCAATAAAATTTCAAGAGTTCAAAAGTTCAAACTTTGCAAGTGTGCTTTAAAAATTAACGACTTAGGTCTGTGACAATTTATATTACTAAAACGTCCAAAAGCAAAGTGAATAATCAAATTTACAATCGAACACTTGTGGTCGTATTACGGGAAGATGAGACTCTGTGTCATAGTTATTGAATATATGGTTGACTAACAAAATAACCTTTTTAACCTTTAAGTTAACTAAACGAATTTCAGATTAATTCTGTCGTTTCTATTTATTTAAGATTTTGATAACCAAAAAGTAGGAATCTATTACTTTCCTGTAGGAGAAAAGATTATCTTCTCTAGACGAGAAAGGTTATAGTTTAACTGATTCCTGAGCAGACAGTCAGCTGGCTGGGAGGGATGAAGCAGACATAATATTTCATCCAACAAAAAAAAATAAAGACAGCTGGAAGGAAATTGAATGCGCGAAGAGAATGACTAACATTTCTCTGTCCTCTCGTTCTTCCTTGTTTTAAGATTTAAGAAAAAAATAAACTTGTCTACGCAATTAGAAAAATAATTGTCGTTAATTGTTTGAGTAATTGTGGAGTGTGGCAAAAATTTTGGCGCCAATTGAGATGGCGCGTGTGGCACACTACAATATATTTCGTGAACAGTTTAAATTGACTCAAATATTGTCACCTCAGTGTAACTTGTGAAGCATAGAATGAGCTCACCACATCATATTCAAAAATAATTTAAGGTGTTGCTACTGTCGTTTTCACCTGAACAAAATATATTTCCCAAAGATGAAGTATAAAAGTAATCTATGCCATACTTCAGTAGAACACTACCCAGGGCCCTTAGATGATGTCATAAAAATGTTCATTAAGTTTTTTAAGTTCTAGGGAAGCTCAAATTTAATCTTTTTAGGAGTCCAAATATTAATGCTTGACACTCGAGGAAAAGTTTCAAGTTATGCCTACAAGTGTACGTAGCACAATTTACTATTATAATTTGAAAAAAATTATGAACAGTCATTTTTTATATATATATCCATTACTTATGCTTATAGAGAAATAAATAGGTCCTCTGTCTCAAGAGAGATACGTGATCAGATTTTAAATTTTAAAAGCAAAACTTGCATACCTATTATTATTATTATTATTATTATTATTATTATTATTATTATTATTATTATTATTATTATTATTATTATTATTATTATTATTATTATTATTCAAAGTATTTGTTGATTTTGTGGCCTATCTACGGTTTCACTTGACGTAGAAACACTTAAAAAAATCCGTTATCCGGATAGCGGTATATTGTACGTACAAATATGCGGAATCGATATGTTTACTGCGGAAATCTGTACGAAAAATACATTATCCATATGCTACATACTGTCTTTTTTTCTCGCTTAGATGGTACATCATGCAGCTGCAGGATGTCTGACATTTAACAATCTTTTATGTATTAGTTAAGTATACGTTTGCTACATATAGTGGCGTATTTAAGGGAGGTTCCGGGGCTTAAGCCCCCTTCCGAAATTTTATTTACTATTTTAAAGTAAATGAAATATCTTGCAGGATTTTCACATTTTCAGAAATAAAGTTAGCAAAGTCCTCCCGAAACAAAGTCGTAAATACGCCACTGGTTACATACGTCAGCTATATGTTATATACGTTAATCTGTATATGATATCCTTACTGCCTATGTACAGTCATCCGGAAAGTTCGTATAGATAGAACACTTATACGCAGAGTATTATAAAACATATGTTTGCAGTAGGATGTTATATACAGTCAAACTTTAAGTCCAAAAACTACAAGATTTACGCATGCTATCTACGTTCTTATGTACGAACATACGATTTTTTCTGTGTAGGCGATATCAAAAACAGTTGTATTCAAATGAGCAATTAAACCCAAAGTTATTAGTGAATAATTTTTTTAAAAAAAAGTTGGGAGATAATTTTTGCTGACCACTGTACACAGCCCAATTGTCTTGTATCGCTATTATATAACATACAAAAGAGAGAGAGAGAGAGAGAGAGAGAGAGAGAGAGAGAAAGAAAGAAAGGAAGGGAAAAAAGAAGCTGTAGACATAGCATTTCCATTACACGTTACTTTGTGAGTGCTTTTGATGTGTTTCTCTGGCAATTAAATCATGTCTTCACACGTATTTTGTAAGAAAAAAAGAACTATTGTTCAATTGTTTCTGATTTTCCTTGCTTGATACCGATGCCTATTCATGCTAAAACTAGGGAGAAAATGTAGTACACACTTAAGTCTCCATATAAATGGAAATTCTCTTCATGCGTTTTCATGATGCTACAGTATACATACACAAAGTGTATCATGTGTATAAAGGAATTTTGTCACTACTGTCGGATAAAAAAAATTAAAAAAGCCCCGACTGTGCGTTCCCGTTCTATTCTGTGACAAAACTAAAGTGCCTGATAGAAGTCTCATGGGGTTTGAAATTGAGGTATGAGTCGTCAGCCTGTCCCTAGTCCCATCCCTACTTTTCCTAGTTTTCTTGATTGGAGATTGGAGTCCACTGGGTAACTAATTATTATTATTATTATTATTATTATTATTATTATTATTATTATTATTATTATTATTATTATTATTATTATTATTATTATTATTATTATTATTATTATTATTCACGATGCTGGGTGAACGCTGCTCTGCCAATACCATTTAGATTTACTCACTCTTCACCCATCTAAATACTGGTTAGACCTAGCATTTCTTGATTTCGGTAATCTTACGGGAATCATTAGAATGAAGTAAATCGCCTCGGCATTTGGCAATGATCGGTCGGAGACGGGTTATAGGACTTTTGATATTTTGTCTTCAAAATTGATTTTATTCGATTCTAAACGTCTTATTTAGTCTACACACTAAATTTCAACTTACGCAAATAGAGGGATCCAAAGTAAAGGGGGGAGGGGTTCAAATTTTGCCAACAATATAGGGGGTTTAGGGCTTTTTTCGCTTCAAAATTGATGTTATTCGATTCTACACGTCTAACTTAGTCTGCACACGAAGTTTCAACTTGCGCAAACGAAGGGATCCAAGGGATAAAAGTTTTAGTTCGTAATCATTTGGTACTTTCAAGACAAAAACACTCGTCTGATATATATAGTGTTTATATAATAGAATTTAAAAACAAGTAGCATAAATTGATTTTAATGAAGTAACGTCATTTTAGATTACAAATTTTTTCTTTGTGATTATAATTTTAACTTTTGTTTCCTCTTTGGTGGCCAAGAGAAGGGAGTTTCCAACAGGAACTTTGGAAAGGAAAAAGCGTTATCTTTATCTTCAATGTCTTGTGGTGGTGACATATCCGGTTGTAGCGAGATCAACCATGTGCTGGAAGAGCCAAATATGCAGCATGTAACACGTGATAATTGTTTTGTCTTTTTAATTGATAGTTGCGTGAAACTGCACTGGCAAGATAGAAACCAAATATACACGTACAGGGTGCTTAAGTAATAGCCTCCTCGTCAATGAAAATTATTCTTTGTAATGCGAATTATACGTAAACGGTGCACTAAAGCAACAAAACGAAGTGGCCTATTTTAAAGAATTTATAAGTTAACATTATTTCTTTTTTAAAATAATAGATAATCAAAATAGCCTTTTATGAAACAGATACAACTATTCAAATTCAGTTGAACAATTCCTACAAGCACTGGCGCAAATCCCGGGGGGATGAGGGCGACATGTCCCCTCCAATCTTGGAACTGAAGGGGGCTGTCCCCCCAATAATCCGATTTGAAATGTATTTTTATGGAGAAATTTGATTATTTTTGTCCGATTGCCACAAAGGAATTATTATTTATTTATTTATTTAACAATCACCAGATACAGCTCAGAGGCCATTTTATACTGGATATCTAACAACAACAACATTAATAGTGGAAAGGATTTGGGAAGGTATCGGCCAAGGCTGTTTAGTAGGTACGATCCCGGCATTTTCCTGGTAGGACTGATGAAAACACTGGAAAAGCCCAGTCCGGATGATCGGCAGCGGGATCTAACCCACGACCTTCCGAATGTGAAGCCAACGCTTTACCACTTGACCTGGGGACACGGTGGCTTAGTGGTAGAGCTCTTGCCTCTAGTGCGTGGGGTCCTTGGTTCGATCCCCAGCTAAATAAGTTTGTGACGGACAGTATCGTGTCCGTGGTTTTTCTCAGGTATTCCCATTTCCTCCCACATGCTCATTCCACCAGGTCTTCCATAATCATTCACTTGTCCTACTCATCGTCTCCCTTAGCTTAACGGACATATCATGGGACGTTAAACTGAAAGATTTCCTTCCATTTACATTTTATATTCTATTATTGTATATAAAAGAGTAGAAGTGACGGACTCATCATCGCCTAGACCATACTACTGTATAGACAGAAACGTCAAATTCGGACACGAAAGCAAGGAATAAAGAAGGATTTTTGGAGGGGGAGGGGCTTAATGGGAAAGAGTTCAAATTTTTCCTTTATTTTTATTTTTTTATTTTATTTTATTTTTTTTTTATTATTTTGCCAAGAAGTGAATCTCACGAGTCCTTGATGTTAGATGAAACAAGGCATATAAACTCATTTATCTATATAAATAAAACTGAATTTGACTATGTGACTTAATAACTCTTGAACCACCCAACCGATCTCGATCAAATTTTCAACAGAGATGAGGTTCAAACCTGGGATGGTTTTTATCATTTTACTTTGAGGTGCAACTTAGGAGAGGAGGAGGGGAAGATATATATATATATATATATATAGGGGTCGCTGCGATGAACAGTGACACTTCCGAAGCCATTATTGCTGTTTTTCTTACTTTAACCCAGCAAACTGGGTTATTAACGCTAGTTAAAAATAAGGGCGGAGGTAAAAGTGAGGAGGAATGCGAGGAGACGCCGTCCCCCTACTTGCAAAAAATATGTACGGCGTCCCCCGTTTCTAAAAAAGAAAATACAATGGGCAAAGATAGGCAGGGAATGGCGTGACGTCATGCCGCTTCCTATCGTCACCCACCTTTTCAGATCCACTTTTACCCGGAATACATCTTTCAATGTTTTCGAAAATTCTGATCGGTATATAGATTTTATATTAAAGACAAAGAAACATGTACTTCATCATTTCCAGAAATTTCGCTCTCAATGGGGAAAAAGCAGTCAATGTCTATAATTTTGAAAGTTCTCTTTATGTATACACAAAGTTTCGGATGTGGGGGTTCTTATCGCCATGTGTATCACAGGTGATGCACACGGTGTGTTCCGCCCACGCCTTGTGTATCATTTCTGATACCAGCGAACTTCTATTTCGCCTTAAATTATGCAATAAATCATAAAAATGTAAGAGATATTCATAGATTTTTGATAGGCTTTTCTTTTGCAGCTGGAAACTGTTCTACGTATATATTAATTTGGCTCTGACAATAAACTTTATAAAAAATACTCCGGCGATCAATGTATTAAGCTGGAGATGTGAAATTCGACATATAAACTCTTAAAATTAAAATAACATAATGCTTGTTTCAACGTTTTCGAAACTTCGATTCTTTAGGGGGGAAAGCGGGGTAATTTCCATAAAATCCGAATTTCTCTATCTTTATTGTAAAAGTGCTTAATATAGGAATTCGCTTAAGTTGATGATGTCAAATTTCGTATATAAACTCTTAAATAAAAATAAGAGAATATGTGTTTCTGCGTTTTTAAAAAAATTCCGCTTCTAAGAAGAGAAAGGACTGCTTCTATATTATTAAAATTTTTATTCATTTTAAAACATTCATTTTTTCATTAAAATTTAAAACAGATCCAAGGGTAAAGTTGTCAGTTTCTTTTCTCCCTGGGTAAGGTTGTCATACGTCATTCCGATGTCAGTTATGTGACCATTGTAATCTTCATAAATAAAAATGAATGCCATTATATTAATTCTCTTATTACGTCAGAACTACTGAACGTTTTTAAATACCCCAGGCGTTTTAATATATATAACAGGAAGACGTCAATAAATGATATCGGTGCTATTGGTATCAACGACATTTTCTCTTGGTGAGAATTTCCCATTATGTCATTTGTACAATTTTGGAAATTCTGTTCGAAAGGAGTGGGAAAAAATATGTTTTTAATTATCATTAGATATTGCACTAAACCGTTTAGAGAGATGCACAGAGTTTGGTATATGAACTTGTAGCGGCTTTTTGCTTGAGTATCAGCCTGTTAATCATATGCACACAGAGGAAGGACAGACAAAGTACAAAAATCTTGCTTGTAATAACATATGATGTATTTGTTGGTGTGAATCATATTTTGTAAGTACTATGTGCATCTGTGCCAAGTTTGCCAAGTTTGAAGAAAATCAGATGACGAGAAACTCTTGTAAAGCTATCTCCTTTACACTTTCACTTTTTGAACTTGACGGGTTTATGCCCCAAAGTTTTGAATTGCCCACTGATTACTGAACCTCTACAAACAGCTAGAGAAAAGTTCATTTGAGATTAGTACTTCCTTTTCTGTAAACCTCAGATTAAAAAGACTGATTTTATTTCTGTTATATTATGACTCAAATACAACGGAATTTTGCCTAATAATAATATTTTTAAAATTTTATAGTATGGCAATGCCATAGAGGAAACAGGAAAACAAGCCTTTCCGTCAGAATTGGGTTTGTAAAAGTAGCTACACGTGGAATCGATTTGTGGAAATTTTCCTTTTAAATTCCTTTGTCTTCTTTGGCTAGTGTTACCAGATCTACTTACACGAATATCATGTCCTCTTTTTTGGCCGCTTAGAGTGGCCCGGGTGGGCTTTCAGGGAAATGGAGAAATGCCTTTTTTTCAGTGGGTGCAGATAACGAGTCAACTTTGACGTTTACAATATTTGTAATTGTTAATATTAAAATTATTACAATGTTAAACTTCCAAGGGAATACAATACATTCACCAGTAAACACGAAGGAAACAAACTTTACGTTTGTGTAATGGGTATCGTGAAAGTGTTTTTGTATACATTATTTTTATCTCGCTATGCCATTAAGAGATTTGTCACGTGGAATCTAAAAATATATCCAATAGTAACTGTGTATGTGGTGCTTCAAAAACATGAAGATGGATGAGCCCAAGTTTGAGGCGTAGTTATTTGCAGAACGATACCAGATAATTCGACATTTGATTTTTACGTTAAAAGAGAAAAAAAGGAAGAATAAATTATGTCAATAAATGAAACTTTTGTATTCGATTGAGCATCCAAAATGTTTATTAATAAAGTGAAATTCTTTGCACACGATTTCACACTTCTTTGGGAAATTCTCAAAATTTTGTTGTTATTCGCGTAACTAGGATATTTTTGGAAGGGGGGGACATGGCCCCTTATTTATGAGAACTGAAAGAACATTTGAACGACCAGTTTCTTCCTGTAGTTTTTAAACTATTCTACAGGGATCAACAGTGTTCTAGGAAGGTGCTGTCTCCCCTTTGGTTACGCCTATTTTTGTTAAATTAAATTAAAAATTAAACTTTTGAGTTTTACGTTTCACGGTTTTGCCGGTTAGGCTAAAGGAGACGGTGATGATGAAAGATGAATGAGATGGTGGAATGAAGAAAGTGGAAGAACCCCGAGGAAACCCACGCACACGGTGTTTGTCCACCACAAAGTTTACTTGGCGGGAGCAGGGATCGAACCCGGGACCCCAAGCACCAGAGGTGAACGCTCTACAACTGAGCAACCGCGGTTGCACCTATTTTTGTTTCATGACCTGAGTGGTGGAGGTATTTATTTCATGTTCTATCCTCGTTCCAAAAGAGTTTAGGTGTTTGTCTAGCTTCTGTAAAATGGGTACCTGAAAAAAAAAACCGGAAGCCAGAGTGTGACGACTGCATCACTTCCAGTATGTTTCCAAGTTTTTCTTCTTTTCAAGAAAGAAAGAAAGAAAGAAATTGGAGGCTTCCTTCAACATTACCGTAAGCCATGGCAAACCTTGTAGGACTGAACATTCACCTCTATATATAACGATGTATGCTTACTGCAATAAATCAAAGTATCAGTGTCAAAAAATTGAAAATTGAAAATCAAATGAAAATTGAAGTTTGAATTTTTACATGAATATTAAAAAAAAAAAAATAGAAAATATTTAAGTTTCTCAATTTATCGAGTAGAAAGTCATTTCGTTTTAATTTTAGCGTTGTGTTCGACAGATAGATTAATATTTTCATCCTGAGCATTATACTAACCCGCTAATCTCAACAGCACTGCAGGTATATCAAGCAATAATATCCATAATTAGTTCCATCGGTAGGGTTGCCATATGTCCGTATTTTGTACGGATTGTTTGTATTTTTGGGTCTGTGTTCGTGTCCGTATCGTACAAAGCATGAAATAGAAAAAGTCTGTATTTGACCGTTTTTGGAACTGCCCGAAAATTTCAGAGTTTGGAATTGCTAAAATCTCGGGCAAAAACAATTGTGTTTTCATCATATATCTTATATTTTATTTACTATTAATAAAGTACATTATGTTTTTAAAAAGTTTCTTATTTTTCCATTAGAGTTTTTTTTTGGTTAGATTTAATATACGTAATTTAATTGCATGATTTATTATGTTTGTGTTAATGAGAAAAATATAAAACATGTTAGTTTCCAATAGTGTTTTAAGTATTACAGTAAACAATTGTGTGTTAACCTAAAAAATTTGATTTTTAGGTAAGAAATTTCAAAATATTTATTTTGTGTTTGGGCACCGTATCTTTGATGGGTCGTCATTTTAAAGCTTAGATCAAAAAAATATGGCAACCCTATCCATAGGAATACATGCGGAACCGATTTTTGATTGTCCATGTGATACGTTCAGTTTACTTGGGATCTTTTTTTGGTATATTTTATCTTTAAGATCTCTTATCTGCAACTTCTTTTAAAGCTTTAAAAAAAATCATATTCCGATATTTAATTGTCTTATAATGTAAATTAATTTTTCCATTTACTTCAACGTACCGTACAAATTTTACATTTTTTCCCCATAATTTTGGTGATTGGACTCTGAACGCCCTCTATCTTGGAATGAATTGAATGGATCACCTCCATTAACGAATAGGATTCTCATCTTTTGACATTCTAGAACTTGGCCAAAATTCATGGTGACCCGTCAAGTAATTCTTGAGATTATATATCTCCCAGACGGACACACGGACAGACAGAATAAACATATTATAATATCCTATGTGATGTTGTAAACAAACAATTCCACGCATCAGTATTTACAAACACCACCACGTGCTTCGGCAAGAGGATCTCCCACCAGATGGATCTACAGTCACCTGCAGACGACGGCTTCTGGCCCCTCCCTCGGAGCAAAAGAGGACATCGGAGCAGCAGCGCCACCGCCACCCAAAGGACCCTATAAATTGGATGGACAAAGGCAATTCTGTACCAGTCTTCTGGTGACCCTCCTCTAGTCTGCTACGGGACGTTTGGAGTAACCTAACCCCAGGCCTCTAGTCTGCTACGGGACTACGCCTATCCTATCTCCTGGCTTAGCCTGCTACGGGGCTCTGTCTGGGAATCCTAACCTCAGCCGCTTAGTCCTCTACAGGGCTGTTGGCCACTTAACCCACCTCTGCTTGCTACGGAGCATTGGTTCCGTAATTCCACTCCTCTTAGCCTGCAACGGGGCTCTGTTGGAGATCCTGTCTGCGACCTTACGGTCAAAGACCACCTATAATTCACCTTGATTCTAGAAAGATTAATTTGTACAGTATTTTGTGAAAATACTTTTATAGTGGGAGCTTTTATAATAAAACTGGTAGTGGGAGTCGATTCCGGACGCTCTTTTTATTAACTGCTCTACTCAAAAGTCCTATATGAGACAAAGTTTTACAATATAGTATAAAGTATCTGGTAAACCGAACTCCTTGAAAATAAATGGGACTTCATAAAAATAGATTTTCAATATAATAAACTATAAAATACAGTTGGACCCCGATAACTCAAACCTCGATAGCTCTAATTCCTTGATAACTCGATTTTTTTTTCACATTCCCTTGAACTCTCCATTATGCTCAATGTTAAAATAACATCTAGAAGTCGATTGTTTAAAAATTACAACTTCAATAAGTCAAATGTTAAGGGTTTCATAATCATATTTATAAACCTTGGTAACTCAAACTTTCGTATCTGCGAACTTCTAAGTTTTATACGTTGAAGTTTACCTCTATAAGTCTAATTTCTCTTGATTGACCTCGATAACTCGAAGATATAGCTCTAAGGTTTTACGTAATTATAATTGTCATTGTTACTCATGTTCACTGTAATTGTGTTTTATTCATGTCTAGTATTTTATTTTTACTAGTCATCTTATTTAATTTAACGATCTTTCCTAACTTCGAGTTATAGAGGTTGAATGAAGGAACTTCGAGTTATAGAGGTTGAAAGAAGAAACTTCCAGTAATCGAGGTTGAATGAAAAACTTCGAGTTATCGAGGTTCAATGAAAAACTTCGAGTTATAGAGTTGAATGAAAAAACTTAGAGTTATTGAGGTTGAATGAAAAAACTTCGAGTTATAGGGGTTGAATGAAAAAAAACTTTGAGTTATTGAGGTTGAATGAACAAACTTCGAGTTATTGAGGTTGAATGAAAAAACTTCGAGTTATCGAGGTTGAATATATAAAAGTTGGAGTTATAGGGGTTGTGTAGACACTTTTCATGTGGAACGCGGAGCCTCGGTATCTTGAATTTTTGTTGTGGCCACCTTGATAACTCGAACCTTCATTTTTATAAAAAAGAAAAAGAAAAGGAAAAAAGAAACTCGTTAACTCGAATTTTTGTTTATTCCCTTCAGCTTCGAGTTATCCAAGTCCCACTGTAATTACATAGTTTCTAATTTCACATTCAAACTAAAACAAACCTATATAACTCAATTTCATATAGTCTAGATATTGCATAAGAGAAAAAGAGAAGGAAGGGAAGTTTATGGTTCAAATTTCTTTTAGTAATACGATTTCATTGTCTTCATATCATTATTGATTCAACATAGACACTATCCAATTATCACACATTGGCATAATTATGAGAGATAATAAGTGGAACATAAAGGAGAAACGGACGGGATGCTGTATGAACTTCTCAAATACGGGACAATCCCGTACATCTGGAAAACATGGTAATTTACCTGTCATTTAAAATAAGAAATAATGGAAAACTGGTTTTGTGTAGATATAGGAGGAAGGAAGGTCAAATAATATTCCTCCGATGTAGGAGACACGAGGGCTGTTTACAGTGGAAATAAGCCATGCAAATCTTTGAAAATTTAAAACAATTGTCAATTTACTGTATTGTCAAAATTCTTGTGTTCGTCCAATGATTTCCGCTATGTTCTTTGCGTCTTCTTTTTGAAAAGACTTACTACGCTGCACAATATAACAGTTGCATAAACCTATGATATTTCCTCCACCGTATTCGAGAAGCATTATACAAAGTGTATGGTTACCAATGACTTGTGAACAGTATACTTCTGAACGAACCCTAAAAAGTTTAGGCAGACACAAAAGTAATGTACTTTTACACATTTTGTTTTACACTTCAATATTTAATATATATATATATATATATATATATATATATATATATATATATATATATATATATATATATATATATATATATTATTTTATTTTTTTGCGCTCGACGGATTTGCCTTACATCAGTGGTGGTCATTTTACCATGGATTGCATATCAAAACAAAATAAGAATCATATTGCTGAGCTATTTTCACCCTCCACCCCTCATCTTCATCTGAAGCAACAGATTGCTGAATGCGCATAAGTTATAAATTTTCTGGTCACATTCTGTGTGTAGTTTTTAAGGATTATGAATTAAGATTTTTGAACTGTCAGCATCTATGGACATGTTAGCCCATCACGTATGATTAGCCATATTAGCAGCCTTCACAGATCACACTATCTAGGAAGCTGGAGAAGGAAAACTTTACCATGAAAAAGCTTTACCATGAAAGTTCGAGTGTCCCCACCGAGAATCGAACTTGGGGCCGCTGCATCAAAGGCGAGAGCGTTAGCGACTACGCTAACTGGGGAAGAGGTACTGTACATGTATAATTTCTTGTTTCATATCAAGGCCACTTGGGGCTTGAACTACGGACATTTGAAAGTAACTCTATGAAATCTCTATTTTTCTAAAAATCAGGGATTACTTTGCAGGATGGATGGTTCCTTTTCTTTAAATACTTTCACAGTTAAAAGTCATGTTCCGATTACCTTTTCCTGTTACATATGGAATTTTAAAGAAAAGATACAAACCAGAAACCGTACATTTTTATTCACGGCACATGCGAGACGAAACGTACGTGCGGGCCAATATTTGACTATCTTAAAGACTATGATAGCTGGGCTCGGACATCGAATTGAACCTGGGAACATGCACATTAAATTCCAGGATGCTAAACGTTTGTGAATATATGTGAGTAAAATCATATCATTTCCATCACAGCCATTTTGCAAAATTGTCGTTTTTTCAAAGACCACTTTGGAGACAATGATTCATATAGCACAAGACAAAGATATGATAATCAGAACACATTTCCATCATTAAGTTGTCTCATAAGTATTTTAACTCAATCTGTTATTAAGGGAAACTAAGCGCTTGAAATTACGATTATTCCATATGCACACAGTATGACCTACTTTTTCATCGCAACCGGTTTCTGATAATAAACAAAAAGTGAACGCGACTCCCCTTCCCAAGCACTATGACTAACTGGAGTGGACTTATCAGTAGAGGGACAGGTGTTGCATGTAGGAAGGAATAGGAACAGGGCAGCGAACAATAACTGACATTCAGAAAAAAGTAAGGAAAGTAATCCTCTGCTTTTAACCCTTTTTTTTTTTTTTTTTTTTTCGGAAGCTATTCGAAAAGAGTTTACGAAGCGGAACACGAACTGCAGTTTGCCTTTCTCATGCGTAGAGCTTTTGTTGAAAGCAAACGGTTTTGAAGAAAGAAAGAAAGAAAATAAAGTACCAAATTTGGAATATTTACATATTTTTGTTTACATTTTATGGTAAGTCCTTACGTAGCATGAACTCTCATAGTTGTTACCAAGTGAGAGTACGTATCGAGGATATTCAGGGAACTTGTAAATTGAGTTGTTAACTTTACGAAACGAATTTTTAGTTTACGTCCCCACGATTTTGTCCTTTAAACAAAATGAGACAGATGATTAATGAAAGTGAATGAGAAAGTGGGGGAAAATGGGAAAATCACGAGAAAATACACAGACATGATGTTAACCACTACAAACTCAGTTTATCTGAGTTTGAACCAGGGATGCCAGCACCAGAGGCGAGAGCTCTACCACTGAACTATTATTGACTTTTATGTTCTTCATATGCTGACATACTCGCTTGCGAGTCTTGTTAATTCTTTACAAAATGAATGTAGGAAGCCTTACTGTCTGATTCAATGAATTTATAATATGTTAACAGGGAGGAATGCCCTTAGATACTTTTCCCGAAACCTGAATTTAATATAGAGTGGTCCATTTATCTCGATGCACCCTTGTAACTTTTAAACTAATGAACAAAAAACGCTGAAATGTTGTACCATGCAAATATCAGCAGGGATACTGGTGTAATCTATGATACTATAATGTTAACACTGTTGCCAATCCTACGTAAAGCTGATTTTTTTAAAATGACATATTTTAAATCTACATATAAAATGAAAACTTACAATATCACATTTGTTACGCCGTGGTACAAACCAAGGACGCTACGGCATCACAAACATCGAAAAACAATCAAATTTTGCACGGTTCTACAAACAGTAATAACACGAGTGAGACCAACAGAATAATGCACATCCAAAGTACCTTATAGTCGAATACTGCGGTCATCATGTGATGTATTTCCAACAAGTAGGAGTAAAGATACAAGGAACTGAAAATTTGACTTTTTTCAAAGGATTTTTATTTCGAAAAAATGTTTAGATAAGTATCACATGGTTTTTCAATAGACATAAAGATCACAATGGCCTTTACAGTAATTTGATATCTTAAACCATTCGGGAAATGTTTTTTAAAAATAGTAAAATTCGATATATTGCTTAAAATGGCGTATTTTGGGGAACTTCTTGAAACAATTTTTGATTTACTTTGCTTCAGAGTGTATATCAAACAATGTTTCCTGGTGATATTTGTGTGATACAAAATTTCAGCGATTTTTGTCCATTAGTTTAAAAGTTGTAAGAGTGTACCAAGATAAATGATCCACCCTGTATATCAGATGGAAATCCCAAACAACCATTCCTTCTGCCTCACCAATCGATTATTGATACCCGTTTCTCTCCAATTCCCTGTTGAAGTGGGAGGAGAAAAAGAGCAGAATATGTAAAAATTCTGTTGCAATTAAGTAAGTGTATGAGTTTATGTAAATCTCTGTCACCTTTCAAATCCGTATTCAGATCTTGAAGCTGAGAGTTCGCATATTCCCTTATTCCAAAATTCTGGGTTTGATTATGGCTACGAACGATATTAGAGGTACAGCCTCAAGCAAAATTATATACACAAAATAAATCTATTAGCTAGCTATGAATATTTTCATTAATTTAAGTAAATTTAATTTAAGTAATTATACACATAATTTATTAAGCATACATGTTTGTGTTACAACGTAATTAACATGCTTATTAGCACAATGAGAAACATAATTTGTTAACAAAGTCTTAGGTATAACTATGAAGATATTTTACACTAGAAACAATCAGAGAATCTTACGAAGTTTTCGGAAGAAAATCACAGTCTATTAAGAATGCCATTGCAACACTTGCCTGGCGGGGCTGAGGAAACAACCAGAGAACTATTTCTCAAAACTACTAGGTCTACAATCTACAAGCTACAAGTCTGAATTTCATAAGTTCTTGTAATTTATGTTTCTCAAAGTTTTACAAGAACTTGAGAATAGGATAGAGTTTTCACTAGTTACGTATCAGATGTAAAAGTTAGTTCACAAACGTAACATAGAAAACTAAGTACTATATGAAATGTCGGTTTGACTATTTTCTGTAACCAGGGACGTGTAGTGCATATTACCGCTGTTACCGGCGGTAACGGTAAAAATATTACAGTTTTTCGTTGTTTTCATATATCTTCAAATTTCATTATCGACATGGGAAGACGTTTACATTTTCCTTTTTCTTTTCTTTCTTTCTTTTTTGTTTTCTTTTTTTTTTTTTTAAGTTTGGATGGCCTGTGCTTCATTTACATTGTGAACGAATGCAACATGTCAACACCAAATAGAAGCATACTGTTGTTGATACCGCAGATTTCAGAGGTAACGCGAACTCCGATAGCGTTCGTTCACTCCAGAAGCACCTTTTAGCGTGCCAGCCAGAAGCATCCTGCGAGCTCGTATTTGGACTTTCGGAATAGCCCTTATGTTACCGTTCGGCTGAGTGGAACAGGAAAAAATAGGAACGTTCCTTGTCAGAACAAGGAGAATCTAGAATATCATCATGTATATTCTACTCACCGCCCGCTTTGGAGTCTATTCGCTCTCCTCTCGCTGTAGAGGCGTTGTGTAGAGGATCGAGCGGGCGGTAACTCTACTATACTGTTTCGTTTGCTTCCCCATTCTAAGGATAGAAACTTGGCTGTAATTTCAGTATTCATAAAGTTATTTCACTGTCTTAACAGCATACAATATCGAAGAAATATAAGTAGCAGGTTTTTCATACTAATAACATTTAACACGTGCTACTCTGAGACTGATGTTCTAGTGCATTATTTATATGTTAATCTATCATTTTTACACGACTTTTGTATCTTAATACGTTATCTTTAAATTTGAATAATATAGCAACAGTGAACAAGAAGAATATATTCCATAGGATATTCTAACAAAAATTTAATATAGGTTTACTTTGGTTCAAAATAAAGTTTCTCATTGAATGTTACTTTGAGCTTACGGGCATTATTTGTTTAAAAAATTGAGATTTTATTTCTGTTTAAACGGTGTATATAAATTTAGATGGTTATCTCATGCCTGAAGGAGCAAAGATATTGTCAGTCCCTGAAGTGTCATTAAATATATAGAAATGCGTATCGATAAAACACATTGTGCTATATGGGAACTGTTTCAAGAGCAAGGGGGAATAGTAATAATTAGAGCAAAGCAGAGATATTGCCCGCGCTCCTTGCAATTCGAGTAATTATTATTTTTTTTAGGATTTATGCTAATTAAGTTGAAAATATTTGTTTTTGATTTAGTATAGAAAACTTTCGATGCAACAAATTTCCAACTCTAGCCGCTAGCCTACTAGTTGAGTTTGCACTTTGATGCAGTTTGATGTGTTGAAAAAGAACTGTGCAATCGTCTTCGTCGTGCCGCAGTTTGACTGTCTGACTAATTTTCAATATGGAAAACTTGTTGCTCAAACATACGATGAAACTCCAGTTATGGTTGGTGAGGTAGGGAACTGCAGCCTCTTGTTAATTATATTTTCATTCTTATGCCCATAGACTTAATTTAGTTTTAGAAAAGTCCGTTGATTATACAAAAGGACACAGGCGTAAATAGCACCCTCGCAACCTTCGTAGCGGAGGGGGGGGGGGGAGCGCACGAGCTCCAGGGTCGCAAAATATATCGAAACTAGGGGTGCATAACTAGGTTGCGGGGACACTGAAGCTTCAAGTTACGCTACTGAAAAAGGGTGTAAGTTTTTTTTTTTTTTTTTTTTTTTTAATTGTGTTGGGACTTGCTTCTTCTTCCTCGAAGTCTTCAAAAAGAACAAATGCTCTGGATTATTTAGTCAACAAAAGTATCCCAACAGTCTCAAATAGAAGTAGGGTAAATGATGTGCTGTATGTCTTTAAAGATGAATTGTTAGGAGTCTTTAAATCCATGATGGATAAAACGGACGAATAGGATTCTCAAACCAGAGTTTGTGTAGCAAAATTCTATCAAACATTTCAAAGTTTTGAGTTCAATTTTTTACTTGAACTGTTTTCTGTTATAGCATCAAGATAAGAAATCTTGTTCAATATCTTACAAAAGAAAGTTCATGATGTAGGTTACTGCAGAAAGAAAACAGTTGAGTTTGAAGAATGTCTAAGATCATTGAGAGACAGTTTCAATAATATTTAGTAAAAATATGAAAGAACCTGAAGAGTCACATTGTTCAAAAAGGTCAAGAGTAAATGAAGTGGGATTTGACCCCTTTGCCAATGCCTATAGTTTGAAATGGTTGATACTCTGAAAGAAAAAGTGAGTACTAGATTTTCTGTTATTGAGAAACAAGAGTTACTTGTAGTATGGGCAACCGGTAACAATCGTCAAAGTGTCACGCCACGTCACTGTCTGTAACACTACTTAATTCATTCGAAAATGATGACAGCAGAATTAAAATTAAATATGTTGATTGTGATAAGAAAATCAAAAGATATTTAATTTGGTAGTAATTTGATTGCAGAAAGGCAAAGTAGATGAATGGACAAAAATATTGCAGGCGTACCAGGTCTATGGATTTGTTGGAGCACACAAAAACTATTCTTAGGTTCGTTTTATACGTTACCCTAATATAAGTAAATCTACATGAATAAAAATTAATACTAATATCTGGCACACGTTGTATAAAGTAATGTATCATAGCATACAAATAGGTAGTGATACAGTGTATATAATATTTTAACTAATCTTCTTAGATTAAATTCCAATTACTTCGTCACACCAAACACATATCGTTTTCTTTTTAGTTTAAAGTCCCACGATTATGCACCGAAGCTAAGGAAGTCAGTAATGATAATGATGGAATGAAAGAAGTAGGAGGAAACGGGAGAAGCCCGAGAAAACCCATGCACACAGGGTTTGTCCACTACACAGTTCATATGGTGAACACTGTGATCGAGCCAGAGACCCACCCACCACAGGTGAACGTCTAACACTGAGCTATCACGGCCTCCAAAGAGTTTTAGATATTAAAATATCGCACAGGTCTTCGAGATAATTCGAGAAAGGTATTTCAAAGTGTTAATAATTATTTTTGATTGATTTGGTTTCGTTCTTAGTATTGCGAATTTAGAATTTATTTATCCCTATATGTAAACTTCGAATTTAAGCTAACACTAGCATCAATTACTCGCTTCGCTGGGTTAAATTAACAAAAAATAGTAATATGTTCCATTAGTCAGGCACTTTTTACTATTACAAAAGCGTTCTTTGATATCGGTCATTTTTTAATAATTTTTATATATCTCCCCCTCCTCCTTTTCCATGTTACGGGGCACGGCATTGGAAATGTCACCGGTCATCTCACCGACCCCGAAAACTATGAATTCGACGCTTATACGGGTTATTTTTGATCAGTTTTATTATTTCCCTTTCCCCTCCCCCAAGATGCGGAGCTGAATTTGGATTTAAACAGCATCAGAAGTGTCACTGTTCATCTCAGCGACCCCAAAAAATGTGGATTCAGCACTAATATCGGTCATTTTCGATCATTTTTAAATATCTCTTCCTGCCTCTCTCCCAAGTGGCGGAGATGAATTTGAATTTGAACGGGATCGAAAGTATCACTGTTCATCTAAGCGACCCAGAAAACTATAAATTCGACACTGATAGTGGCCATTTTCGATCATTTTTATATATCTCTTTCTCCTCTCCCCCCAAGTGGCGGGGCTGATTTTGGATTTAAACCGCATCGGAAATGTCACTGTTCATCTGAATGATCCCGAAAACTATGGAGTAGATACTAATGTTTGTCATTTTCGATCATTATTATATATAGCTCTCCCTCCCCCTCCTCCGTGCTGCGGCACACGGTATCAGAATTGTCACTGTTAATCTCAGCTACTCCTAAAACTATGGATTCAACACTAATATTAGTCATTTTCGATCATTTTTAAATGTTTATTCCCTCCCCTACGTTGTACCCTCCCCAACTATCAGGGCTGAACTTGAATAGAAACAGCATTGGAAGTGTCACTGCTTCTCTCATCGACCCCGAAAACTATGGATTCAACACCAATATCGGTCATTTTTGATCATTTTTAAATTTCTCTCCCCCTCCCCTGCGTTGCATCGTCAAAGTGAATAGTCTAAAGTAATCCCTGCCCCTAAACTCATGTATGTTGAAAATATGAGATCGGTCGGGTGGTTCAAGAGCGATGTAGTAACAAAGGCAGTCATTTTTATTTTTATTTTTTTACATGTATCTCCCCCAACCCTCTCCTACGTTAGCTCATCAAAGTGAGACGATAAAAAAAAACACCTAAGACCCGACCCTTATATTTGTTGCAAATTTGATTGAGATTGGTTGGGTAGTTCAAAAGTTATTATTTTTTATTAGTTTTCATTTATACGCCCCCTCCCCTAGGATCTACCGTTAAAGTGAAATTACAAAAATGTTTCCAGATACGAACCTCATGTATCATGAAAATTTGATTGAAATCGGTCGGATAATTCAAGAGTTATTAAGTTACAAAAATAGTCACTTTCAGTCTTTTATAAATATATTTTTATATATCTCCCCCTCCTTCTCCTCCCCTACGTTGCTCCGTCAAATTTAAATCACAAAAACCATCCCAGGCCTGAACCTCATCTATGTTGAAAATTTGATCAACATCAGTCGAGTGGTTCGGGAGTTATTAAGTTTTATTTATTTTCATACCCCCTTCCGCAGCCTCAGTTCTACCATCAAAGTGAATAGTCTAAAACCAGCCCAGCCTCGAACCTCATCCATGTTACAAATTTGATCGAGATCAGTTGGGGCGGTTCAGGAGATTTAGAGTCACAAACATAGTGATTTTCAATTTTATATATATAGATAGACAAAACTTGTTAGTTTATAACTAGAAATATTAGTATTAATAGTGATACTGAAGTTTATGGTGCAGTTTTCCTATTTGTAACAGTATTTCCAGGAAAATGAGATAGATTTCCGTCATTTCGAAGGAAGTTCAGTAAATTCAATATTAAATAAACGTGTACTTTCCGTTGCATTTATTGAAGAAGTTATGAATGTGCTACGTCATAAAAGCTTGCCATACGTCTCTTCGGAAGTGGCCAGGTGTTCCTGTAAGAAGTAAAAATATTGGAAGGCAACCAAGCAGTCACTTCAAGTTAACCAACAATATTTCCCACGTGTTTAGTGAATGTAGGACACAGGACGTTGCTTGGCATTACTTATTAACCACATAAGCTTCCTTTCTATCACCCTTCAATATATTCAGAAACTCCTCTGAAGACTCGAATATTATTACTTCGTACAGCTTTTGATTTCTTTCAGGTTTTCAGCACAGACGCGTAGTGGGCTTAGAATGACTTGAATTGAGCAAGGGAATAGCATCGCGGATTTCGTAATATATCATCACTGAATGTAAACTATATAGCTGTATATTAGTGTTGTACTTCAGGGATTAAAGCAATAACATCTGTAAATCAAGGGTGTAACTACAAGAGGTTTTGAGGTACGGACTCCTAAAATATGTCCACAAAAATCTTTCCTAATGAAGACCAGATAACTCTTACAACTGATGAGTTGGTTTGGATTAGGTCTTATGTAAAAATTTGACATTTTACAGGATATATAAATATACAGCGTGATTCAAAATGATGTGAACGATAAGGAAACGTTCTATAAGTGATAATACTCTATCAACAATGAAATCTCTACGGAAATACTTTCAATATTATCCTCAAGTTTTGTTTGGAACGAGCGTAGTAGTTTAAAATTTATCAGCTAGGTGGCAGAGTGATTAGTTCCAAGATGGCTGCCTGTGGTGCAGAGAGAGCATTTTACGTTTTACAGTTTCACGTTTGTCGGTCTGTTGTCAGTGTTCAACGCGAGTTCACAACAAAATTTCATAAAGATCCACCATCAAAGAACTCCATACGTAAGTGGTATGACAAATTCAACAGAACGGGATGCATTTGTAAAGAAAAATTACCCGGTAGGCCGTCCACTTCTGAAAAGCAGATGTCGAAAGGGTTCGAACCAGTTTTCAACGCAGCCCACAAAAGTCAACAAGGAGAGTTAGCAAAGAGCTTCAAATGCCTCAAACAACTTTTTGGCGTGTAGTGCGTACATATTTAAAGATGTATCCGTATCGAGTGCAGTTGTTACAACACTTAACACCTAACGATCACAAGTGTCGCAATATTTTGGTGAGTCATTTCAAGAGCTGTGCAGTGTTGTTGATGATTTTTTGGGGCAAACTTTGTTTCAGTGATGAGGCTACGTTCCATGTGAGAGGAAGAGTGAATAAATAAAATGTTCGCATACTGAGAAGCCTCACCAAATCTGTGAAATTGTGCGTGATTCACCGAAGACGAATGTGTTTTGTGCAATATCATCTTCAAAAGTTTATGGTCCGTACTTCTTTGACGAAGGAACTGTGACTGGGCAAACATTTCTACAAATGCTTACCACATTGGCCACCAAGATCACCGGGCTTAATCCTCTGCGTTTTTTTTTTTTTTTTTTTTTTTGTGAGGACATCTAAAAGACATTCTCTACAAACCCCCTCTACCCGAAGATGTGAATGAACTGAAAGAGCGCATCACTGCTGCAGTGCAAACTGTTGATGCAAACATGTTGAAACAGGTCTGGGCGACATTGGAATACCGAATAGATGTATGCAGGGTAACAAAGGGGGCCCACATAGAATTTGTGATGTACTATTTTCATTTTTTGATCAGAAAAATTTGGAGAGTTTTAGCATTTAACTGTAAGATTTGAAGCTATTTGGATGATTAATAAAAAAAGTTATAATAAGTTGTAATCGTTCACATCATTTTGAATTACGCTGTATATATATATATATATATATATATATATATATATATATATATATATATATATATATATATCTGTAAAATGTCAAATATACATGATACATGTCTTGTCGTTTACAGAGTGTGTTCTCTTACTTGGTTTGTACAGATATATAGGTTTATCTTTGTTGTGTCGTGTATAATATGATGGTGGCAAATACGTAATTTAAAAAAATGAAAAAAGCTATATACGAGAAAAAGTCCAAGAGAAAGGAAATCGCTACCAAACTGATTACATTCTAGTCAAGCAACATTTGGGAATAGTGACGGAACTCATGGGTATACATTGTAAGTTTTCCTTTTTCGGGAGGGGGCGGACTTTTATACAGTGAAAACAAACTGAAAGTCCTGTTTCAGAATGTGAAAGTATTAATAACTCTGCATAGATTGCATATATATATTACACATGCTATTATTATTATTATTATTATTATTATTATTATTATTATTATTATTATTATTATTATTATTATTATTATTATTATTATTAGTTTAAATATTAAAATTATGCATAGCAAAATTTAATTTACAAGGAGTAACGGATATTTAAATGGATTTATTATTATTTGTAGTTAAAACATGGGTTTTGACGCTGTACAGAATTAGAATCACAAGATGTAGGAAGTGTGCCAATAAATTATTCATCGAAAAAAAAAATAGGAAGTCCGTTTGTTTGACTTCGCCTTTGTGTGTGTGTGTGAGAGAGAGAGTGTGTAAATATAAGGAACTTCTCCCTGCACTGAACTTTCTCGCTGTAATTTCTTAAACTAAATCATGTTATGCTGCAGTTATACTAAAGCATTTATTTATGAAATACGAACAAAATTGTTTTCAGAAAACCTCGTTCGAAGAGAACTCAGCTGAAAAGCAAAATATTAGCGTTATTTATGAAACATTTGTTTATGATATATCAACAAAATAACATGAATCGTATTTGAGGAAATACTCGTAGTAAATAATAATAATAATAATAATAATAATAATAATAATAATAATAATAATAATAATAATAATAA
The DNA here is from genome assembly GCF_964235325.1 of Thermobia domestica. NCBI lineage: Eukaryota > Metazoa > Arthropoda > Insecta > Zygentoma > Lepismatidae > Thermobia > Thermobia domestica. Next base: position 43,031 of record NW_027656247.1, on the reverse strand, counting down.
TAATAATAATAATAAGGAAACTATTCTTGTAAATGTTTTCGTGACGAACGATTTGCGCAGCATTGTAGACTGATTAAGTAGATATATACAAAATCGTTTTTTTTTCAGGGCAAAGAGTTATGCTATAGAGTTAATTATTAATAAAACATATATTAATGAAATATGAACAAAATTGCCAGTCATTTTTGAAAAAAATCGCCCAGCGAAAACTCACCCCAAAGAATATCTTACCCCGTGTGATTTTTTTTCGAGAAAAATTAGTAATGCCATATTATCAGGTTATTATTGAAATATTTATTTACGAAATGTGAACAAAATTGCCTATGTTGTTTTTGAGAAAACAGTCCGGGAAACTCACCCCAAGAATACACTATCCCTTCCTAGAAAAATGGCATATGCATATAATGTCGGGTTGTTAGTGGAACATTAATTTATAAACTACTAGCAGCGTTCACCCCGCTTCGCTGCGGTCACCCCGGAACGCAATAAACTTTGTTACTTAGATAATTTTTACTTTTTCGCTTTCAAGTGATATGATAAAAACCATAGAAGATTGCAGTAAATCTTAACATTATATCGCCTGTCATTTATGTTAACCCGCCCCGCTTCGCTGCGGTCATCCCGGTGCTGGCATATTGTAAAAGTGTCTGTAAAAATAAGCAAATCAATTAAAAAATTTTAAACAGAAGATTCAAGCTATTTTCCACTGTATATCGCCTGTCATTTATGTTAACCCGCCGAGTGACACGGTCATGCGGGTTGCATATAAATACGTTTATTTTTACCTATGATGAACTAATAACAAAGGATTTGTACGTTATGGACACTTGAATGGTCAATTATCTCAAGACACTGGTAATTAAAAATTAAAGTGATATGATAAAAACCATCTAGGGTCCAAATCCTAATAACCCCCCAAAAATGAAAGAAATTGGTTCAGCCGTATTAGCGTGATGAGCGGACAAAGGATTTTGTACGTTCTCTTTTATATATATAGATGAACGAAATCATTAGAACCGTTTTTGAGAAAATCACAAATTTTAATATTTATTTTACAAAGGGGAAGGAAGAAGATTGGGAGAAAACCTCCCATCGTGTAAATCGTATAAAAACTTTAGAGAATTTATAAAAACTTCTAAATTAATATAAAAAAAGTTTTAAAGTTGGTCGAGTTGCGTTGAACGGTATAGCCTCTAGGCGAGTTTGTATTTTTTTCCATATTGGAAAGATTATTGGGTGCACAGGAACAGGTGACTGAAAAATATGATAGGTGTCCGAGAAAGATCAGTTTGGATTCCGGAAAGATGCTATTGTATTGAAGAGAATTATACAAGAACGAGTTTTTGACATCAGGGAAGAATTATATTTGTGCTTCATCGACTAGAAAAAAAAAAAAAAAAAAAACCTTCGACCCAGCCAACTGAACAAAATTTCTGAAAATAATTAAAGAAATCGGGATTAACGGGAGGTACTGACGATTTATTCGCAACTTGTACACAGGACAAGGATTAAAGTTGTACTTAGAGATGGCCACATTTTTTCGAAAAATACTTTTTTGAAAAATGGCTTTTTCGAAAACGAAAAACGAAAAACGAAAAATGTCCGGTAAACGAAAAACGAAAAATTTTTTGAAAAACGAAAAACGAAAAGCAAAAATTTTTTCGGAAAACGAAAAACGAAATTTTTTTCGAAAAACGAATTTTTTTCGAAAAAAGCAAAAAACGAAAAAACGAAAAATGAAATTTCCAAAAATCGAAAAACAGATTTTTCGAAAAAGGCCATCCCTAGTTGCACTTAAATCAAGGAGAAAGCAATAACTGATAAGCTTAACATTGGTGCTGTTCAAGTGCTGTGTGTGGAGTATTGTATTGTTTGCTTCACAGACTTGGACATTCCGGAAGTTAGAAAAGAAATATTTAGAAAACTTCAAAATTTGGTATTGGAAGAAGATGTAGAAGATAAAATGGACAGAGAGAGTAACAAACGAAGATGTTTTAAAACGGATGGGAGAGAAGAGGACTTTTTAGCCAGCATCCTTCGTAGAAAGACCAATTGGATTGGGTACATCTTGCTAAGAAATTGTCTTCTTCATAACGCTATAGAAGGAAAAATGGAAGGAAAGCGAGGAATAGGAAGACGAAGAACACAACTGATCGATGATTTGAAAAATAGAAATATTGGGTGTTAAAAAAGAAAACTGAAGATCGAGAAACACAAGAAACATTTCCAGGCCGAAGCGTAAATAATAATAATAATAATAATAATAATAATAATAATAATAATAATAATAATAATAATAATAATAATAATAAACCTTATTAGTTCCAGATCCTGCCAAAAGGTAGAATATTTAATAATCTGAATGGACAATGACCAAAGCATTTTCTATATTTTACAATGGTTGCGTTACCTAAGAAAGAGCAGACAAAGAAATTCAGTGATCATAGAACCACTAACCTTATTTTCTATTTCCTATAAGAAGATAAAATGGAAGGAGAGAGTAACAAACGAAGATATTTTAAAACGGATAGGGGAGAAGAGAACGCTTTTTGCCAGCATCCTTTGTAGGAAGGTCAATAGGATTGAAAAATGTTGGAAGTTAAAAGAGTAAGATGAAAATCGAGAAACATAGAAGAAACATTTCGAGTCGAATTTAAGTAAGAAAAGAAAGAAAGAAAGAAAGAAAAGATCCTCAAAACCTTTCGATAGGCAGAATACTTAATAATAAGACCAGTGGCAGCTCTTAAGGGAAATCATACAATCTAAGGGGAGAAAACTTTTTGTGTAAAAAACATTATGTAATTTACAGATAATGCAAACATTATGATATTAGGAGTTTTCTTACCTCTTAGCTTGTACTTTAAAATTGTAATTTTTACCAATGTCACTTCAGTGTCATACGTTTTCATAAGCTTTGTATCGTCATGACCGCTTATCCAGAGATCATGTATGCAATAAAACACCGTACAAAAAAGGCTACATAACCTCTTACCCAAACCAACCCTTCAGTTGTTTTCTTGCATACACTTCCTTTTTAATTCGGGGTACAATCACTGGGAACGGGTTAGTGTTCCAGGGGGGAGGCAACTGGCGGAACTAATGATGGTAACATGTTTGATCTGAAAGTGTGCATAGCTAACACCAAAAGAGTATAGAGCTCAATTAATTTCTTTCCACAATCTAAAAAGAAAACAACCTTATTTGAGATAGAGGAAGATTTATATATTTATTTTTTTTTATCTTGTGAATTCTTTAATCTGGGCCAAACTTAAGAATTTCTTGAAAAGAAGCCAAGTGCATAGCGGAAACGAATGGGTAAGGGATGAAAAAAGGGTTGAAAAAAAAGTGAGGAGACCTTATTCAGTTGTTGGAAGGTTAGGAAAATTCCATGAATACAGCCTCGCAATGGAATTCTCAACAGAGCTTTGATGTGTAGACTGTAAAGAAGGAAAACTCAACGTCTTAAGATTTTGCTTCGTACGGCTGTCTCTATTATTAGCAAAAGTTTTTACATTCCTTCCCCTTCCATTCCGTTCGGTATGGAGGATGCTGGCTTTCCTTCTAGCATCACAAGGATGATTCAGTGTAAGTAAAATAATGGAAATTTCCTATCGGACTTAGTCATGAAATAGGAAATTTTCTTATTTATTGTTCTAGTGATTAATAAATGGTAATCTTCTGAATAGTTTCCTTTCGTCCTACTGTACAGGACAACGTGTATGGAAATTGTTTAAAAGTATTGGGCAGAAGGTCAAAAATTTATAACTAATTAGTTATTTCTAAAGTAGACTTTTATTCAGTAATCAAGTGATGCTCTTTCGAGGTTTCGAATTACCGCAAATTACATTATATATAAGAAACTTATTTCCATCTTTTTTAAAAATTACTAATTTAAAAAATATATATCATTTAATTAGCGGAAACTTGATGTTAATATTCGGATAAATGAAATATTTCAGTTTAACATCCCACTTTTGTGCCTGCTAGGCTAATGGAGACGGATGATTTAGGCAAGTGAATGATGATGGAAGAATTGGTGGAATGAGAAAGTGGAAGGAAACGGGGGTACCCCAAGAAAACCCACGGGCACGATGTTGTTCATCCCAAACTTACTTGACCGGGGTTCGAGCCACGGACCCACGGACCAGAGGTAAACGCTCTACCACTGAGCTACCATGCCACCGTGCAGAATTATTAATGTCTAAGAATTTCTGTCGCATACTGTGTGTTTTGGATGACTCGGCATCTCTTCATATAATGCATCCCTCTCAGGCGTAATTCGGGTCATTGATTTTTTTTTTTTTTTTAAATAATTCGGAATGCCCTGTCTAAGTTTGAACAACACGTGAAACCCTAGACCTGTTCCTAAGACAATTTTGCTGTCTCCCCTAACACTGGCGTCTCTAGCATGCAAAATTGGGGGGGGGGGCATAAAAGGAAGTTATTTAAATTGTACTACCTAGCCCAACCTGTTTATTATCTTCGATTCCATTTGTTATCTTTCTGCTTACCTTCACGGACCCCCCTGAGGTATCAAGAACTCTGTTATAATCGTTTCACAGCCTGAATATTACATTCCAAATAAATATAATTATTATTATTTATATGTTATTCTGTCGTTAGTAAATAAATTATCTTAGAATAAAATATTTAATATTTTGCACTTCAAAATATTTGGGGGGACGCGTCCCCTTCGTCCCCCCGCCAGAGACACCTGTGCCCCCTAAATTTATTATAAACCCCCAATTGTCAGTATAAGCCTAAACAATATGGCCGCGGCCGCTTATATTGAGCCATCAGAAACGGGGAGTAGCATATATCTAGAACCAAATGCACGGTATTACTCTGCTAGCCAATAAGCAATAATCTCAGCTCCTTCCAACGCCAGTAGCGTCATAACAAGAAAATTTCATCGCATTGTTGTACTGTACCGACATTGTTTTCAGTCTATATCAAATTTATCAAATTTCTTTCTCGTTGTGGACAGCCTCTTTATCCCGCATAGGCTATCATACTTCAATGTCTTTTTTTAAAGAAAATTTGCCGCTCCGGGACCGGCCTCCTGTGGTTCGTATGTAGTAAATACAGTTCTGCGCATCGATATCTACATCTTTTCCTGACGGGGAAGAAATGGTTAATTTGTTTGTTTGTGTGCTTGATAACATGTAAAGTGAGCGGAAATTGTGTTAACCAAACCTAAACCATTTTCTGTTTATTGTTTACGTAACAGCCACAAAGTGAAACCTAACCTAACCTAGCAGGTAAAGGATCGAAACAGAAAATTAGTAACGTGAAAATTGAAGATTTCTAAATTTTCGTAGCTTTTGGTCGAAAGACAGGCGGATGACCAACATCGGAATAAATGTCACAGAAAACAATAGTAACAAGTGTCTCTGAGGTTTAACTTCAATAAATAAAATAATGGATTCTTCCACATCCTTACGAAAACATGGTATATGGAAATGACACTGTTAAGCTAGGACAACAGCAATAACATCAAAGGGTAAACTTTACAATACACGCTCTAGCTGCGCACTCGATAAGTAGGGCCGCTTTAGAAGGGTATAACAGGATAGAGTAGAGTAAGATAGGGATAAGTAGGGTAGGGGTAGGAACGGGTTAGGTTAGGGAATTTTCATAAAATTAATAGAGTGTAATTTTTCGTTTCTGAGTGAGTATACCACCTGGAGCAGGCATCGTAAAGTTAACCCGGATTAAGTTTTAAGAGTAGTTTAGTGTTAATGGAAGATAAAATAATAAGGAACAGTGAACTGATTCATTTGGAACAATGAACGGATTCATTTATCACCGCAGGCAATTACAAGCCACGGAACCACATAACTGCAAGCGTTGCCAATCCGCTGCGATGGTGGTGTAGTGGTGAGCATAGTTGCCTTCCAAGCAGTTGACCCGGGTTCGATTCCCGGCCATCGCACTTACTTTTTTTTTCAATTTTTTAAATGTTAATGTAGACATGCTTAACATTAAAATTTATATCCTTATTTAAAAGAAAATGTCTTGTAGGTATTCCGACGCTACTGCGGTAACCAATTAAAAATCGATTTGCTTGAATTCAGTTTTTGGGTATTCTGTAAAATCCCTTTATCTGAACGTTCTGCCTGAGGGTATGGATCAGTGGCGGATACAGCCGGGGACCGGGGGTACCCAGATTTACATTTTATTTGAGTTACAAAAATAATTTAAGCTATTATTTATGCATTTTTTAAAGTTTATAGAAAATTCATGAGATACTTATCATAATCTGAGCTGTTGCTGCCCCCCCCAGTTTTTTAGCTTCTAGATCCGCCACTGGGTATAGTGTACTCTCACTTTCTCACTATAAGAACCAATGAGCTAATAAAACAGGGAAAGGGTAGCCAGTTTCTTTTGAATTGTCCCCTTAAATGCAGGGCCGGATTAAGAACCCTAGAACCTAAAAGCACCTAAAAGAATTTGGCGTCCCCTTATATATGTAATTCAAAAATATAAATAATAATGCACCATGAAATAAAGGTTTATTTATCGAAATTAAACAAAACTTACAGGAAAATGGAGAATAATCTTTATTTTTATATATTTCTTTATTTATATTTTTAAATCGCTTTTATCAAATCTTCAATCATTATCATTGTTATTATGTTTACTCCCGTCAAAAAGCTTGCTTTTACGGAGTACGTGTGGAGTGTATTTTTTCCCCACTGACGTTCTACAGAAAGAACAGAAATTTAACTGACAGCACATAAAGCTTCCCCTCCTTTTATTTAGGCTATGTGAGGGGGGAGGATTTTTTCCTACGATTTCATGATCCTTTGTCGAGATCTGCACTCTCTGAGTACTCTTATTATTATATCTGTAGCTATATATAATTTTTGTTCAATGTGGGGGCCCTTTTTGGGATTCTAGTTCTGCCTCACCATTTGCAGTGTTCACCTTATGATCCATGGACCATAGCAAATTTGGCAATGAAAAATTTCTGGGGCCTCTTTTCATTGGTGTCCTAAGCATGGACCTATACTTATTTTCCTTATCGGTAAATCCACGCCTTATATGCAGTTATCTTTGCCCCAGTTGGTTCGAACTATCACCAGCGCATTTTGCGTATGCGCTTTTGTGACAATATGGGGTCTTGTTTCGTACCAGACTTCGCAAAAATTACGGAGCGTAATGCAACGTAACGCTGTGCCACTTATCGCAAACTAAAACGAATATTTTTGCATTGCATTGACGCTATTCGCTACGGAATAAAGCCCCTTGATCTTAATGTTTTATATCCAGTGCTTTCTGAGTTACTTGTGATGCAAGAAGCCGATGACGCCATATTTGCCAAGTTAAATGCATGCATCATGGGGAATGTCAATACAGTTGTAGGCTGAATATAAAGTTCGTGCTAAGTGCCAAAAATGGAGAAGTTCGGTTTAATGTAACAATGTGGCCATGTGCCTAACACTGCTCAGTAAAAAACGGGCTACCTAGTAATCACTATTTGAAGTAGTTCATATAATCCCCAGAAGAACGCGTGTGCCTATACTGTATGTCCCATCAGTTCTGAAGTAACATCTCGGCTGTTTACTCAAGATTTTCGTTTTCGCACTTAGCATGGATTTTATATTCAGTCTACTGTTGAGTTTCGTTCCTATTGATATTGGTATTTTGCTTATTATTACGTGGTATTATTTTCACATTTTCGGTCTTTTTTGGGGGGGGGGGAGAGGGGTAGTTGTTTGTATTTTCCAGTTTTTCTCTGTATGTGCTTTCTGGGGCTTTGTTGTGCTCGATATTGTGATGTCTATTAGGTATACCTCTTCTTTCTCTTTGCTTATTACTGTTATTTTTTTAGTACTACAGTATTATGATCTAGTACTTCTTTAACGTTTAGTATAGTTCTGACCCAGTAAAGTTTCTGTTTGACGTTTCTAGAATGACTTCCAGCTGGTATTTGTAATACGGTTGCTCTTCTAGTATCATTGTCTGTTTCATACACACACCTCGAAACATGATTTTTAACTAACTTGTCGTGTCTTTCCATGTATTTATTTTGTGGTATCATTGCATATATTTAGTTGTGATATCTGGCTATATTTGACATCTCTATTTGCTTTTTTTACGTTGTGTGTGTGTGTGTTTTTTTTTTTTTGGGTGGGTATTTATTACTTGCCTTGTATTTGTTATTATTACCTTTTGTCAAATTATTGTGAACATACCTCTGTGATGGAGATGGTATGCTGGTAGTTTTTCTACTACTGCTACTACTGCAACTGAAATGGACCAAGTCGAATTTTTACGATCCAGACTAAACTCTTTCAACCTTCCAGCTTACGTGATCATTATTGCGCAGTTATACAATACTACACCATTTTTATTCCTCCGTCTCCAGAAGCAGCGGTTCATTGTTCTCTAATGTTGTGTCTATCCACAATTAACGATGTTTTGGTAAGATGTTTTAGTCCGGAACCGCAACATGGATCACTGCGGAAAACTGCCTCAACAATGAACTAAGAGGGGTATTTAAAAAAAAAAAGATCCGATTGTCAATCAAAACAAAACTAATAAAGATAGTATCATACACAGTGGCGTATTTACGATTTTGTTTCGGGAGGGGCTTTGCTAACTTTCGGGGGGGGGGCTTTGTCTGGAAATGCGAAAATTCTGCAAGATATTTCATTTACTTTACTATACTAAGTAAGATTTCGGAGGGGGGGCTTAAGCCCGGAAGCCACCCCCCTAAATATGCCACTGACCATACATATTTGGCTATTTCCTGTGTACACATTAATTTTTCTACATAGTTACCATGTTTGTTTAAATATTTATCATAGCGTTTTACAAGGTTTGTGTGCCCACATCGCAGAGATCATCCGCCTGTGACCGAAGCGAATCTTCAACCATTGTTTTTACTTCTTCTTGGATGTGAAACTGCTAACCGTCAAGAAACTGATTCAGGGGAAAAGATGTTAATTGTTTGGCGCAAAGTACGGGTTGTACAATGGATGGTCCATTATCTACCATCCAAAAGATTTTATTAACTCTTGGTTTTTGCGTCAACTGCACGCACTAACTTGTCTGTGTCATCACAGAAGGTTAGCCTGATCGCGAAATCTTTTCAATTTCCTCCCGTTGTCCCGTACCTATTAACATTATAAAGTACGAGTAAAATATCTAAAACTGCATCAGCTAGGCATCCTTGGTTCCACCACAGATATAACCGAGATCAACTACAGCTGGTTGGACAGCGAGGCCCAGTCTTCACATGTTTTACACAGTTCCCGCACAGGAGGCGGCAGTGTAAAAGCAAAAAAAAAAAAAAAAAAGGCTTCTAATTGGGGCTATGGACTGAAAAATTGTATTTATTCTGGAAACTTTAACTATTAACGTGAAAAAACATGTTATGAAATCTAAAATTATGAAAGTTCTTTTATTTATTTGTTTATTTAAGAAACATAAGTGGTTTGACACTACCTCCATCTGTACGCAATTCTGTTAAATACCTGAAGCCCACATATTACTATCCAAAATAGCCGTTGTGCCTAAGTTGTCTGTGATTCAATACAAAACAGTCACAACATCATATACAAGTGGCTAATTTTCGAAGTAATACAACATTCTTCCAGTTCTTCTCTTCCTATGGAGGAAAAATAAACGTTTATATTGTCGCGAAATATTGTTTTATGTCGCCAGTTACACTATTACTGTACTTTTATTATTTTCTCTCTCTTTTTCTTTTTTTTCTTTCTTCCGTGAGTGTACTGTAAATTTCAAATTTTCTCATTTCTCTTTCCGTTATAAATCTGCTTAAGTGTTTTATTTCCTAGATATGGGGCAGAGTTGTAAACATAAATAAAATTTTTAACAAATTAAAATTAAACGTAAGAAAATATAATTAATTAAATTAAAAGTAATCATCATTTTGACACACAGTGTAGGATTTGAAATGTAAGGTATCACTAAGTAAGGGATTTTGGAAGTTCTACGAAGAACGGGGGAAGGATTATCTTGAAATGTCCATATCTCGAAATATCTGAAGGTTAGAGTCGTGACATTTGATATTAGACACATATTTCAGCTTAATTTGACATTTCTTCTACAAGGGAAGAAAATAGGCAAGAACAAAATGGTTGAGGTTGCACTTAGATATTAAAATAAGATGACCATATTTCGAAATTACTTGACATTACCTAGGTAGAGACAGATTAGCTATATGAAACTTGGTATATAAACTATTTATTCAAATCAAGTGAGCACGTGCCACAGCGTACCTAGAAATTCTGCTTTTAACAAGAGAAGGGGACAATTTCTATTTTTCCTAAAGATATGAAAATAGTATCGAAGTTGTCAGTTTCATCGGTGAACCATTTGAAATTAATTTTTGAACACATTCAACACTCTTCGGCCGACATGAGATTTTATAATCTCACTTTGAAATGCGTACTCTAAAGATGGAAAGAGGTTTATATTTTTCGCAAAGAATAATGCCCTAAACGCAGTGGTGTATTTAAGATTTTGTTTCGGGGGGGGGTTGAATTTGCTAACTTTATTCCTGGAAATGTGAAAATTCTGCAAGATATTTCATTTACTTTAAAATAGTAAATAAAATTTCAGGGAGGGGGCGCCTTAATCCCGGAAACTCCGTTTTAAATACGCCACTGCCTGAACATATTCTGCCGGGCGAAGAATTGAAGCAAAAGGTGAAATATAAGATGTGAAGCTATAGACCAAGCAAACATGGTGTTCTGGGGGCGAATGCCCAAAGCTAGCCGAAGACTAGTAAAAATAAAATTAAAATATCATAAAACCCATGAATATTCATTTGACATGGTTTCTGTTAAAAAAAAAAACTACTATTTTTTTAATTGTAATGATTTTTAACAACTATCGATTAAAAATTAACTCTAGAAAAATTGAAATTAAAAATTTATAACATTTGAAACTGATTCATTTATTCGTTAATTTTTTGTCGGGTTAACTACAAGCCTGAATGGGTCCACACAATGGCGTATTTAGGGGGATTTCCGGGCTTAAGCTCCCCCGAAATTTTACTTACTATAGTAAAGTATATGAAATATATTGCAGAATTTTCACATTTTCAGGCAAAGCCCCCCCGAAACAAAATCATAAATACGCCACTGGGTCCACATCAAACAGCTGGCCAATTTTAATCGATTTTACTGGAATTGATGTCACTATATGTAATTTCTTATGATTTGAATACCATAGCAAATGCACTTACATGTCCCTGCTGTCGAGTCACTGATGTTGAATTTCCAGAAATGAATGACAGATTCGCATTCTCTGATATTAAAAATTCCTCCAGCTACCAAATTTCGTGCTGTTTTTGTCTTGCATTTGAAATTAAGGAAATACATAATATAAAAATTGGCACCATTCTACCTTTCCCCTTTAGTAGATGAATTTCCCTCTCCGCCCAAAAGATTAAGAAATCAGTAGAAAACTAAAAAAAAACTGAGACCTCTCGCAATAATAATAATAATAATAATAATAATAATAATAATAATAATAATAATAATAATAATAATAAAGTAGTTGTTGTAATATAAATAGGAGGAGGAGGAGGAGGAAAAATAAAAAAAATAATCAAAAATTTTAAAATGACAATCTTTGTTAAGCGAACATAAGGAAGAATACACATGGAATAAAGATTGTAGCATACCATTTTCAATCTCTGGTCTACGAGACCTCGGATTCGATTCCCGCTGAAAGATCATTGAAATTTGAACGCATCATAGTATTTAGGTCCACTTTTTATGTAGCTTCGGTGCTGAAATGGGATACCAAACGTTACACAACAAGGACAACATACTATTTTAACTCCCTTATAGATTGCTCTGCAACACATGTCGTTGCTATCGAATTGTCTTTGAATGGAACAAGTGTTCCTAATATAAATCTTTTATTAATTCTAGAAAAAAAACTGTATTTTAACGAATTTGAAGCTTTAATTCGTTTTTAACAAATAGCTAGAAGTTAAGAATAATGATCTTGACCAAAGCCATCGAATTAGGTCAAGCATCTAATTAGATATTTATCAGCCTCAGTCGTACTTGACATTTACAATGTACAGTAGGCCTATATTTATAGTTTAAAAATTCAAAAAAGACTCCAGATTGCTAAAAAGAGTATAATGAAAAGATGTTTGTTTAGTACGTAGTTTAGCGAAGAAAACAAAACATAAGAATGGAACTTCGTTAGTTTTTTTTTTTTTTTAATTGGTGCTAACTCTTTCTGAGTCATCGCACATCACTCATCCTGTTTTCTGCACCAAAGCCTGACCTGTGACCCACTCGGCTGCCAATCACTCAGACCAGGCGCGAAAACTCACCCACATATGGGGCTTTTCATCTCATGTATTTAGTCCCTCAACTCTACACTACTTAACTTCCAACAAACTATCTTCTCTTCCTCTTCCAGGACGTATGACTGTGTTAGTGACCTCTGCATGTTTGTTTTGTTGTTCAGAGTAGTGGCGGAGACACGCAAACTTCAGTAGTTTTCATGATCACTATTAAGTATTCCACAAACTGACAACAAATTGAGATGCTTCCACTCATTAAGGTCCTTGAGCCCTCATTAGAGTTGCAGATTTTGTAAACGAAAAACCGGGACTCGAATCTCAGGTTATATATAAGGTAAGGGTTCCTACTCACGTGGTCAGAATCAATTAACCCCTTACCGAATGCCGTGCCATATATGGCACATACCCTCTTTTCACTTTAGCTTTTTTGTGATTTATCAAATGCATCAAATGACTTTTTTGTCTGCTGTGTGAGATATTGACGTGTATGAATAAGAGATTTTGGTGTCATCTGGCATGTTCTTTGTGAGTTGTAAGTGTGTCATATATGGCACCTACTTATTTCTCGTCGGAATTAAGTGAAAAATCTAAAATTCAAGTTTTAATTCATATTTCAAGTTCCCATATGAGGATTTCCAATACTGATTATTTTTTTTTTCGCTAAAAGAAAAAAAAAAGAAATCATGCAGAAAGGGGTTAAGTACCCGTCTTTTCCAGATTATTACTCACAATTTTCCAGTTTATTCTATACACAGTGAAGCCTCACAAGAGATGTATAAAGAATGTGAAAAGGTAACATAGGCATCCCTTATTCTGAATTGTTGTATTAATGAGTCCTAAATATTGCGCCAATTACAACTTGATTGAAGAGATATTGTTGCGTCATCACCTGAGTCAGAAATACTACCATAATGTTATAAATTTAGCATTTAACAAAAAAAAAAAAAAAAGTATAAAATAACTAGCAGTTAAAGCCCGTCTCCGAGAAAGACTTCATTTCTATTGAAAGTGATATTCGGAGAAATTATTGCCATAAGGTATGCTCCACTTAAATATTTTTTTTAATCTTTTCTTTTTCCCCTCTGAAAGCGAAACAACCCCCTAGGACGAAATAATGGATGTGATTTTCAAACTCCTTGTTTGTTCAGTAAAATTATTTAGCTACATAAATCTTCCAAATACCTTCCATTTTTATTGAGACATACTAGTTCTTGCAGGTTGATTTTTTTTTTTTTTTTTTAGTCTGAAGAACGAAAACCGTGACAAATAGGCGTCCAGAAAACCTTTTTCGGGACAGTTAATTCTTTCATCGAAAACCGGAATTGTCCCGGGAAACCGGGACGTCTGGTAACCCTAGCCCTAACCCATTCTCAGTTGGCTTTAGTTTCAAACTAAACACCAAAACTAGTTGAATGTGTCTGCTTCCTGCTCTTTAGAAGTTAAAGAAATATCCGGTCATTTTGAATGATTTTTCTCCAAATCAACTTTTTTATTTTGGCTGAAATGTCTAGCTGATCAATTTTATGTGTACAACACAATTATAAGGCAACTGCAGTAAGCAAAGTTATTGATTGAAGTTTCCAGTTTAATTGAATTTCCGGAAGTGTCACGGTTATTCATTGACATGTCTCGGCTTTTCAGCTTGAGAATTTGGTCAGTGTGGGAGTGTTACTTCTTTGTTCGGTGTTTTAGCGACTCGGTGAATGATCCAAATTAGTCCATACAGCCATTCTCTTTCACGAACAAAATGAATAATTAATATTAATAATACATTTCTTAATACCACGTTCCAAAACAGCAGAAAATATACAAATAAAATATCAAATACTTTCATTCAGCTCGTGTACAATATAAACATATTTCTTACCAAAGTAGGCAATGGGAAGCAGTATAAATTCTTCGCAAAGTTTGCAGGGATAGCATTCATTAATCCTGCGCTCTTTGTTTCACATCTTTTAAACCATCATATAATAATAATAATAATAATAATAATAATAATAATAATAATAATAATAATAATAATAATAATAATAATAATAATAATAATAATAATAATAATAATAATAATCTAACAATTTTATCTGTGTAATTGTCTACCATATGTTGTTCACGGTTAATAAAATAGTTTCACCAGTGGCGTACGTAAGAGAGGTTCCAGGTTTTAATCCTCCATTGAGGGAGATATTATGCATAAAATAATAATTTACCATATTATGATATTTATTACAATTACCTGAAATTATATGAACTTCGGAGCTTAAACACCTTCCTCTTGACAATATTTTGTTTACGCCACTGAGTATGACCATGAGCGAAAATGCCGACGTTGACCCGAAAGTGCTTTTCAGTGTTGCCTAATTTGCTGTCGAAGCACGTAATATCTTGATTGATTTAAATACACATTTTTGACAGTCAAGAATATTTTGACAACACTATTGAACTAAGTATTAGTTTGTAAGTAAGTATTGGTTCTAGATAACTGCTTTTTTTTTTTTTTTTTTTTTTTTGCTATATGTTTGCAATATTATGAAACTTATGAAGGGATGAGATAGAGATGTCCATTTTGCGTAAACTTCACTCGACTTTCCCAACCTCAATAAGGTTGACTGCTCATTCGAACTCAAATTCAGTATAACTCGCTTACTCGAAGCGCACTCGATTCTTAATATTGAAATTGGTTGAGCGCCAGTTTTGAACTCACGAGTTGGCCATCCCTGTGAAGAGGATAATAAACTCTTGAATCTTTGATAAGACACCGTAATAAACTATCTTAAACTAAAATGGTTAAATTCCACTACATTCTTAAGCCCTTTAAAAGAAAGAAAGAAAGTAAATGGAGTAGCACATAGAAACAAATTCTGCTACAGCATCAGGTTTATAACCGTACAGAGGGTTCACAATTTGCTTCAAGATCTATGAATTGAGGCAATTTTAACGCATAATTTGCTATAAACGTGAAATTTTCAATTATTCACGGTTTATAAAACCTTTAATAACCGTTTAGTATCGAATAACAACTACTGCTAACAGTATTTCTCGTAAGTCCATGATTTTACTATGTTATACTTTAAACGATTTTTCCCCCCACTTCACTAGTCTGTTGAAACACATAGGCTGTGCGGGACTACATAAGTTTTTAAAATAGTTAACACTTCAAGAAAGACGTGGTATATAGCACTGTTTTAAAGCAATCCTTACAAATCACAAAACATATTTTTTAAAAAAAGATATTATTCTCTCGTTTTTGCGTAATATAATAGCCTTTCTTTAACATGTGTTAAACGTTCTGTTGAAAAAGGGAAAATAAATCATACTTTTCTCTAATATAGTTCCCGGGAATTAAAGATTTGTCGGCCGGTTACGAAATACAAATAAATATCAATTTTTGTGACACTGTACTCAGGGTCGGACAACTCCGGCAAATGCCCGGGGCGTCACAGTTAAATGGGCGCCGAAACTAGTAACATTTCAATGTTTACGAAATGGTCATAAAAGCTTCAAGAAATATATTGCTATATCTTGTAAAATAATCACGTATTTCTTGTTTGTAACATTTTGGGACAAAAAAATCACGACGTGCCAATAATAAACAATAATAACAGTAATAGTGGAATTTAACTTTTTATTCAGTTTTTCTTAAGTTTGTTATACTATTAGTTATCACGCGTGAGGTCAAAAGTTGCAAAATTAGGAAAACAATTTGCGTAAATTATTCTAGATTTTAAGGTTTGTTTTTATGGAAGAAAAAGATATGGATGCTTTCTCATAAAGTTCCCTAAATTGACTTTGATATGGTTTACTTATTTATCAAATTTACGAAAGTTAGATGATATCTAATACTTGTTAAAACATGTTTATTAAGCTTTAGTCTTATAAGAGTGTTCAACTTTCGTAGAAATTGAGATAGGCTACGCTTTATGAATGCTATGGACTTCAACTACTAGGACCCACATAAAAAGGATTGTTTATATTGCTGTGCGTAAAATGCGTTCAACATATGTGAAATATATTTATTAGAATGTGTTTCATGTTATTAGAATCAATTCTAACATAGAATATGGTAATAGATTGTATATGGTAGAATGACTCTTGACGTTATTGTTATATCACAACAATTTACAATATAATCATGTCACCATTAGTACTATGTATTCAATAAGTGCTGTTCGATATTGTTTTTGTGTATATATATTGGTACATATATAATAATAATAATAAAATACAATGTAATTGATACCATATGTATATTTTTAAGTATACAATACACCTGCATTGTGTATTTGAGTAGGGATGCGCACGAGCCAAAATTTGAGGCTGTCTCGTCTCGAAAATGTGCTGTAAAAGTGATGTCTCGATTCGAAAAACGTATATTTTTCTATTGGAAGAGCTGTGTCTCGACTCGAATTTTTTCAGGATAATTCTGTCTCGACTCGACTCGTGCGCATCCCTATATTTGAGTATTAATTTTTCTTTTTGAAAAATAGGTTTAAAATATTAAAATCACTGTAATAAAGTCTAAATTATAGGCTAGGACTAGGAGGCGCCAAAAAGTCACTTTGTCCGGGTGAAAATTTAGCCTTGGCCCACCCCTGACTGTACTATTATTATTATTCAATAAAGTAAATTGCATGTTTCTCAGAAGTGTTATAATATGATTGTCTTGCAGGGACTTGAGCTACTGTACCTATATATTGAATGTGATTATGAGCGTCCGCAAAGGGAGGGCAACGTAAGGCCATAACCCATCTTTGGAATTCAAGTGAGCAAATAATTTGAATTACATTTCCAGCCACGAGAAATTGTCCAACGCTTTCTTGAATTCAGAGGCACGGTGACTCAGTGTTAGAGCGCCTACCTCTGGTGCACGGAGTCCCTGGTTCGGTCCACGGACAAAGTAAACTTTTGGTGGAGAACATCGTGTCCGTAGATTTTCTCGTGGTATTTCCGCTTCCTCCAATATTGTCATTCCACCAATTTTTCCATCATTCATTTTCCTTAATCATCCATCTCCTTTAGCCTAAAAGGGAAGAAAACGTGAGACGTTAAACTGAGAAATTTTATTTCATTTCGAAGGTAGGCAAAGTGACATACTTGTTAAAGGACATAAATTCGTTTTTCTCCAAAACTACGCATATATATATATATATATATATATATATATACATCTCCTCAAACATGATATTTAGTTCATATCCAGGGGTGCCCACAAAGGGGGGCTATGACGCAAACTGCGTCATTGAAATATTTGGGGGGGGGGTAAAAATCTATATAAATATGTTTGAGGGGGTGTAAAAATTAATCGAAAAGATTTTTTTATGGAAGAACACCTGCGGATAGACAATTGAGGGGGGTGCGTCATGGATATGAGGGGGGTGGGCACCATTGTCATATCGATGTGATATATCGAATTATATATGTCTTATCTCTTTGGACAATATTATTGTTCAACATAGTTGAAGTTTAATTATAATTTTGGTCTGTATGTCATTAACCATGGCAAATACGTCTAACGTCGTGTACAGCATTATTATTATTATTATTATTATTATTATTATTATTATTATTATTATTATTATTATTATTATTATTATTATTATTATTATTATTATTATTATTATTGTTTTAGTTTACAAAAACGTGTTTTCTGGAATTTTTCGAAAATTACACTCACTATATCATTCAGCTCAGCTCAGTGAGATATGTTCATTAGTACACGTCTTATTTTTGTTTTCTGCTTTTTTCTTTTGTTTATTAAAAGCTACGAATGTTGTATAATTATTCTTTGTTTATTTTTTATTCAGTGTAGGGGAAGATTCCTTAACAAAGAATCTTCACTCCTGATGTAAGAATAGAGGGAGGAAAAGTAGAACTTGGTCCAATATTATCACTAATTCTAATTGTGATGATGTTGCGGAAGAAGTAACAAGTGCCTGATGTTACATACCTACCTGGTCAGGATATTGCAACTGTGTGTTGTTTCTAGATTCCAAGAATGATTTATCTCGTACAAGAATAGATAAAAAGAGAACATGGAGATTCACTACAGGAGACACTTGATAACTTGCATACGTGGAATCTTATGAATGCATTAGTGTACTACTGTTACAGTCTGTCATGATTACAACATTTTGAATGAGAGAGACGGATTAATACTCACTATTCTGAAACCAGAGTTGGCAACTGATAAAATCCAAAATTAATATTTTTTTTTTTTTTTTGTTACAAGTAAACTCAATTGAATGATACAATTTCTTTACATTATGAGGAACTACGTATAGACATTTACCCAATAGAAATATCTAGGGATGCCTGCAGGATTTTTTCCGAGGATGAAAAAGACTGATTTCGAAGGGGGCAAAGGACTAACACACATAGTTGCGACTACACACATACACACACACACAAAGAATCTTCACTTCGATGCACGCGTGCACATAATACGTTATTTACGTACATATTCTTATTAACTATTGCACTATACTATTTAACATAAATATACTAGCAGATTGCCCGTTCTTCGCACGGGGAAAATAGTTTTATTTTGTACATAAAGAACAATGGGGACTGAATATGGATTTAAACGGCATCGGAAGTGTCACTGTTCGTCTCAGCGACCCCGAAAACTATGGGTTCAACATTAATATCGGTCATTTTCGATAATTTTTATGTATATATCTCCTTTCCTCCAAGTTGTGGGGCAGAATTTGGACTTTAACAGCATTGGAAGTGTCATTGTTCATCTCTGCGAATCCGAAAACTATAGATTCGACACTAATATCAGTCAGTTTCGATCATTTTTAAATATATTCCCTCCCTCTCCCGTAAGTTGCAGCGTCAAAGTGAAATAATAAAATCCATCCCAGGGCTGAACTTCATCTATGTTAAAAAAAAAAAATGATTGAGATCGATTAAGTGATTCAAGAGTTATGAAATCACAAACGTAGTCACTTTCAATTTTATATATTAAATAAAACTAACTAACTAACTAACTCTATGGTCTATGGAACCCGGAGGTTCAGTGCCGCGTTCACAAAAGCTCTCCACTGACTTCTATCCTTAGCTAATTGCATCCAGTTTCTACTTTGTATTCCTATCTCTGCGAGATCCATCTTAATATTATCCTCCCATCTGCGCCTAGGTCTTCCTAATGGTCGTTTTCCTGTGGGTCTACCAGTCAAGACTTTGAAAGCGTTTCTACTTTCTTCCATTCTAGCTACATGACCTGCCCACCTAAGCCTCCTAGACTTGACGACCCTAACAATGTTGGGTAAACCGTATAAACTATGTAGTTCCTCGTTATGAAGCTTCCGCCATTCCCCATTCTCGTTCCTCTTGGGTCCGAATATTCTTCTCAGGATCCTGTTCTCAAATACTTTCAGTCTATGTTCTTCCCTCAGAGTAAGCGACCATGTTTCGCAACCATACAGAACAACAGGCATGATTATCGTTTTATATATTTTAAGCTTCAAATTCCTCGACAGAATTCGCGACGACAAGAGATTTTGAACCGAGTAGTAACACGAATTCCCTGCTTTTAGTCGACATTTAATTTCTTCGTGAATATGATTTTCGTCTGTTAATATTGATCCTAAATATTTGAAAGTATCCACTTTATCAAAAGCATTATTTAATATTTTAACGCCTCCACAATTTGCCGTATTACGGTCCCGACGCACTTCCATGTATTTAGTTTTCTCTGCATTTACTTCTAAACCCATGTCCCTGCAAGCGTTTAATAAGATCTCTGCATTTATTTCTACTGTTCTCCTATCTTCCCCTATTAAATTTACATCATCAGCATATGCCATAACCTGGTGAATGCCGTTCAACTCTAGGCCCTGGTTGCTATCTTTGATTTTCCTTATGGCGTATTCCAGCACAAAGTTAAATAATAATGGCGACAACGCATCTCCTTGTTTCAGGCCATTTTCGACGTGGAAGCTCGTGGACAAAAATTTTCCTACCCGGACTTTACTTTGGGATTCACTTAAACATATCTTAATTAATCTAATTAGCTTTCTCGGTATTCCAAGTTCTGTAAGAACGTTGTATAATGTTTCTCTCCTAACCGAGTCGTAAGCCTTTCTAAAATCAATAAATAGTTGATGTACCGGGGTATTGTATTCCCACTTCTTTTCGAGTATTTCGCGAATGGTAAATATTTGGTCGATAGTTGATCGATTTCGTCTAAATCCGCACTGATAATCTCCAATAATTTCATCCGCGTATGGGGTCAATCTTGCTAACAGAATATTTGAAAGGATTTTATAGGATGTTGACAGAAGAGAAATGCCTCGATAATTATTACAGTCAGTTTTGTCGCCTTTCTTGTGAATTGGAACAATGATTGACTCTTTCCACTCTTGTGGCAATTCTTCCTTGTTCCAGATAAGGAGAATGAGTTTGTGTATCTTGTTCCACAATTTTTCGCCTCCAGCTAAAATTAACTCAGCCGGAATTTCATCTACACCCGGAGATTTGTGTTTCTTTAATTTCTTTATAGCGGCTTCCACTTCTATTCGATTGGGTTCTGGAATATACGGTTCTGCGGTGTGTATCTCCTTTTCTCCACGCACATTAGTTTTTGGCTGCGTGTTCAGCAAATCGTCAAAGAAATCTTTCCATCTATTTAAGATGCTATCCGTATCAGTGAGAACTGTTCCGTCAGATTTCTTTAATATATAAGCACGAGGTTGATAGCCTTTCTTAAATTCGCTGATCCCCTTATACATGTCCCGAATATTTTTATTTTTACTATTATCTTCAAGTTCCTTAATTTTAGCTTTCAAAAAATCCCGTTTCTTTGTTCTAAAAGTTTTGGAAGTTTCCCGCCTGATATCTGCGAAATTTTGTGTAGTTATTTCATTCGGATTTTGTAGCCACCGTAATTTTGCCTGTTTTCTCTTCTCTGCTAGTTTAATGCATTCTTGGTCGAACCATGGTTTGTTCCTACGTATTTCCGCGTGTCCCAATTTTTCTATTGCTGAACTTTTAATGCTATCTCTAATTTCAATCCAAGTATCCTCAACACTAGTGCACTCCGAGTCTTCTAAGACCGAGAATCTATTCGAAACTTCAATCTGGTATTCCTCTCTTACCTGGCTCTCTTCTAATTTCTTTAAATTAAATCTCTCCGTTTTCGGACATTGAATATTACCTTTATTCAACGATAATCTCTCCCGTATTATCGCTACTACCAGGTAGTGATCAGTGTCACAATCAGCCCCTCTAAACGACCGGACGTCAATTATGCTAGATTGTCTTCTTCTATCTACTAAAACGTGATCAATTTGATTATGTGTTTTTCCGTCTGGTGATTTCCAAGTGTATTTATGAACGTCGCGATGTGGGAATTTTGTACTCTTCACGATTAGGTTTTTGGATGTTGCAAAGTTCACGAGTCTAACACCGTTGTCATTGCTTTCCTTATGCAAACTTTCGTTCCCTATAATCGGTTTGAAAATATCCTCTCGTCCTACCTTCGCATTGAAATCCCCTAATAGAATCTTCATATGGTATCGCGGGAGTTGGTCAAATATCCGTTCCACTTCTTCGTAAAAACTATCTTTTATATCGTCACCCTTATCTTCAGTTGGAGCATGTACATTTAAAACAATAATATCACACCACCGTCCCTTAAGAGTAATAAAAGAAAGTCTGTCAGTAACAAATTCAACCCGTTTAATTGCTGGTAATATTCGTTTGTGAACGAAAAACCCTGTTCCTAACTGGTGATTTTTATTTCCTTCCCCGTAAAAGAACGTAAAATTTCCGGAATTCTCAGATCCATTTCCTTCCCACCTAACTTCCTGAACTCCTACTAAGTCCAGTACTATATTGTATGTGACAACAAATTTGTATGTTGTAACACGTATTTCCAAAAAACTGAACACCTTTCGAAAATCCAAGGGGGAGGGGGCAACTGCCCCACCGCTGCGGGCGACAATGGCAAATACCCAGTGAATTGAAATTGAAACTTACCAAAAGAAAGAAGAAAAATACAATATACATAGGACAAATTACAATAGTACATTGGAAATTCCGCGTGTACAGAAGTACACACATACAAATTTAGACAGAGTATAGCTAAATTGTAAAATAACAGTATAATAATTAGGGTTAGCCTACCATATTCTGAAATGCCAAAATGTAGACGCACTTCCATATGGCTAATTCGTTATATAAACATTAATTTTCGATCCAAACATGATAAGTTTTATCCTTTACTTTCAAGCTTATTTTTAAAAACATTATGAAAAATACATTGAAATATATATATGAAAAATGACTAAACAAGAGTAGTAATCAGTATCATGTTGACCGTGTCCATTCACATTTTTCAGTAGATCTGATTTTTTTTTTTTTTTAATTATAGACATAAGCACAACAGTGATCTAACCAACATTCACATCTCTAGGCCCACAACATTAAAAAAATCTCAACTCTTAGTACATATCTACAGTGCAGCATACAAGTTGATAGTTTCGTTGTACTAGCTCTCAAATATTAACTCTGTAAAATAATTTTCAGAAAAGAATGGACAACTTTAAGCCTGTGTTTCTCATTTTCACAATTATTCTTGGTTAGATCATTCTTGCACCCAAATCAAGAATTCATTCTTTCAATATAAATAACCAAACTTCTTTACATGTGAAATGTCTAAAATTGAATTGACAATATACTTGAGGTTAGAAAATGTGGACAAATCAGAGAAATTCTGAAAAATGTATGCGGACGTATGTTAACCCTAATAATAACACCAAAATATTATTTATAATATAGAAAATAAGATTTTTTAAAAAAATAATAAATTTAAATTACGCGATGGAAATTGTCTAAGTCGAATTTTCCTTCTATTTGCATTATGTACCTTATCCGTATCTAAAGGAAATCAGAATTTCAGATTTTCCGCACTAACCCTATATTCAGCACAGCAGCATCATTTTAGATTTTCGTTGGTTGAGGGAGGGGCAAAGTTCTCCACCGATATAAGAGTTTCACGATATTTATTAATATATTAGTATACAATTGATTAAAATGTATAAATTGTTCAAATACAAAGGAGGCGCAATTACTCCCTGTCCTCTCCAAATGTCACCATTACTGATATTCCAAGGATAATAGAGTTTCGGATTTCCCCGGGCAGTATAACTCGAAATACGTTAAATCTAATATTTGGTTTCCTTTATGACATAAAGGCTCACATAAGCAGATCCTTCTGTATAAGCCAGTTTGTTTACGTCAGCTGATTAATATATAAATGATAACATGATATTCGCTCATTTCCCAACAGTACAGAATGAATAGCTATTAGATCATAAACTGGGTATGAACGAATTTCAACTTGTGTTGGGATACAGGGTTAATTTTTATCCAAAATGTATCTGTTAAATTTCCGTACGCAACAGGGTTTTTCCGGAATGTATCCCCCCAGGATATTATGCAGAAAAACATTTGCTATATTAAGATACGTAGACGAACATCTAAAATACCTAGGTTCAATATTTGTATACTCTTAATGGGCAAGATAGCGTTGTCAAAAGTAACAGTTAAAGATGGTTCAGTCGTTTCCGTTCTGGAAATATCGATATCCAAGATGCTCCTCGCAATGGGCGACCAATCACAGAAGAAGCGGATGATGATGTCATAAGTAGAGCCATGACCGACATATAAATAGCCGTGATATTGCTAATGACCTAACCATCCATCACCAAACAATTTTAACCATGGAGAAAGATGGTATGATTTTTTCAACCCCTTGGTTATACGCAACCCACTTTACTGTGTTGAATTTCTGGTTGCAATATATTTTAGGATAATTTTTTCCTCATGCGCTGCAGGAATTATTTGATTTTTAAAATTAATTAATTATTAAGCTTTTTCAATTGTTTTACACGTATAAAACTCTCTTGGAAATAGTTTGCTCGATCAGTGAAAACCGCATCAAAATACGACCAATAGTTCTCGATATAGTTACGGACATCACTACAAACGTATGATACATACATACATACAAGTGGAACTGGGAGCCTTTTAAAGTCGCTTAAAAACAGGCTGTGATAAAGGAGAGGCACATAATAGTGTATAATTTCTAAAAGATACGCAGACTTACATCGAAAATGCAATATTGGACCACCTTGCAAGAAAAAGAACGCGCACATATGGTTTTGTCCAAAGTACAAATTGGAAAAATGGTTAAAAAAAAAGATATTTTAGATAAGTCAAGAAGGAAATAGGAAAATAGTGTAAAGTTATATTATGGTATCGATTCAATTGGTTTGACACAGGATAGGATATAGGGACCTTTGCTAATTATTATTATTATTATTATTATTATTATTATTATTATTATTATTAATAATAATAATAATAATAATAATAATAATAATAATAACAATGATAGAGCTAATATGGTTTGGAACATCTACTGGAGCATAAAAACATACATTCACAGTGTACTAAATATACGCAAATCTTTTCTCTGAACACTCCCGTAGTCTTGTAATCATCTTCACTTCATTCTTATGAATGACGCAAATTCCATCTGTTATCTTGTGGGAACTGAGCTGCTGAATTGACAGAATATTCTGCGGAGGGCAACCTCACATTCTTCTAGAGTGAACTTCAACATGTTTACCGTATTTTCTCACAGGAGTTGACTGACTTTTATTTACTTGTGTGTGTGTGTGTAGTGTTTTGTTTATCTTGTTACAAAACAGCGACATCGTAGTAGCTGTACCTGCATCATAACAAAATATTAATAAAGAAACGGGGTTATAGTTTTTTACTCAACGAATGTGGCGCGAGGTTCATTCGAGATTTCATGATAAGGCTTATAAAAAGATTACAATGAAATATCATAATAATTTCATTCAGTATTAGTTTAGGATATGGACAAGAAGAGATACATTCATCACAGTCAACATTATCAGTCCACTGCTGGATGAAGGTATCTCCAACTATTCTTCATGACCATCTATCTTGGACAATTCTTTCCACGTTACTCCGTAGTATTTTATAACTTCGTCATACCACCCTGTATGAAGAGAGGGTTCAGTAATGTGGGTGCAGATTGGAGACGGGTTAGACAGTAAAACAAAAATACTAACATGTACGTAATAAATACGCTTATGCATATATTTAAATAAACTGCATACATGGATATATTTACCTGTAAACTATGCATATATTCAAGGAAATATTTGAGAAGATCAAAAAGTACATGTTTCGCGATGTAAACTAGGGATGGTACCGAGACCGAGACCGAGACGGACTTTTATATACCGAGACGAGACCGAGACCGAGACGGGCTTTTACATACCGAGACGAGACCGAGACCGAGACCGAGACAGACCTCTATAAATCGAGACGATACCGAGACGAGACCTTGGTCAGTCTCGAAAGTCTCGGTCTCGTCTCGAATATTGACAGCTATTTTGCCTTTACTCAAAATTTGTTTCGTTGCTGTGTGAGATAATATGGGAATGGTTGACTGATGTACAATGGCGTATTTAGGGGGTAGGTGTCGGGCTCAAGCCCCTCCCGAAATAAATTTCTGATCATTTTTTCGCATTGCACGTACAACACAAATGTTTCTTACCCGTTCCTCAAGCCTCTCCCGAAACAAAATCCACTGATGTTGTATAAAATCCTCTCTCTCTCTCTTTCTATATATATATATATATATATATATATATATATATATATATGATCGATCCGGGATATGATCAAGGAATTGGCTAAAACATACTTTGCCTCTTTATTCAGTGTAAAGCAGGATTGAAGCTCATTTTATTCAGTGTATACCTGAGCGTTAAGGGGGGATATAGCTCTTCCTTTGGATCCGCGCATATATATATATATATATATATATATATATATATATATATATATATATATATATATATATATATATATATATATATATAATCAAAAATGCTGAAAATTTGTGCCATGTTGTGTGAAATATTGAAGGAAAATTCTTCCAGATACTCTGCAATACCACTAGATAAACAAGCAGTGTTGCCAACGAATAATAAAGTTGTATTTTTTCAAATTGCACTATGTAAGGTATTACCTATTTCTAATTTAGATATTAAATAAAACCACAATACCACATACATTATTAAGTGTAACAAAAGACAATACAGTATCACCGACATCAACAGTTCGGAGATCTCTAATAACTCATCTGTATCTTAGCGTCAAATACTATGATCGTGGTATAATGTATTTCGAATGAATGAAGGAACAAAGTTACCAGAAATAGAAAATTTAACTTTCTCTAAAGACTTCACTTTGAAAACGCGCTGACATATCACGACTCATCATGTAGATGCTTCCAAAAGACTTAAGTGATCATAATGTCATTTACAACAATTGTTATTTCAAATCGTTTCAGAGATAGCAAACACATGGATAGTGATTGTTATCTGCTTAAAATAACGTATTTGTGTTAAATTTTTATAATGATTGTTGCTTTAGTTTTCTTCTATAACATTATAACAATAGTTTTTGGTGATTTTAATTACAAGTTGCAGTTCCATTATTTTAAGTAGTGTTGCCAACTTAAATAAATTGCTAAATAATATTCTAAATATAGTGCAAATAACGTAGCTAAACTGTAAAATATTTTAAAATTACTCGTAATTTGTTTTATGGTGCAAGAATGTTTTCAAAAGACGATTTTTTTCGTAGTCTTTATAATGTTAATTTTAATGTCAAAGTTTTGGTTCCAGCAATGCGTGTAAATGCAAATTCTAACTAAAATTTAATGTAACTGATAACTTTTCAGCAACCCTAGTTGTTCCCCTAAGCCTTAATCCTGATGTACACAAAACAATGGTTAATTAAAAGTTCTAATTACACCCTACTTACATTTCACTTGTTTTAGTTTGACCACGAACCACCTCAAACTCGATCCATACCATATAGCTATATGCAATTATTCAAGGACTTACAGTTAGTAATACACATTGTGTTGATTTTTGGTTTGATTTGTTTTAGTTTAATGTCCCACGATTATGCCTAAAGGAGATGTGGAGCTAATGATTATAATGGAATCCGAACCACTTCGGTCGTTCAACTGTACCCCCACCGGAAATAGAATTCGGGACCACGTGAACCGAAGTCAAGCGTGCTAGCCACTAGACCAAATGGAGTCCTCACATTGTGTTGATTTAAATCATTGAGTCAGTGTTGTCAGATTCGAAGATCAAAAACTAGCGTGTCTATGCTCCAAAAGTAGCGGATTTGAACTATTTGTAGGTCAAATACATACAGTAAAAATGAATTATTTGGCAACTAATGACTGATACTAATGAAATTTTTAACATGGACTAGAAAATGTGCCGGACATATTGCAAGTAATTATGATCGATGAACAAAAACAATTCTAGACAGGATACCACGAGATAAAAACAGCCTAGAAAACGTCCTTGTACAAGAAGGTTTGACGAAATCAAGGACAACTGGGGAGTAACCTGAAAAAGAATTGCTCAAGATAGATAATTGTAGTGAAGACTTGGAAGGATCTTCAGCAGTGGGTTGATTATGGTTGATTATGATTATGGTCATGATTTTATTATATCTGGACCTCAGTGATAAACTAAACCAAGTCATAATTTCCTAACTTTACAGGAGAAGCGAAAAACCGGTTCCTTAAGTAAGACCTATAGTACTGTTTTTCAAACTATACGAAGTAGTTACAAAGTAATAGGATGCTTTTAGACTTAACATTATTACACCTCTAGAAAGAACATAGTATATTAAAAAAGTATTGTTAACTCAATTTCGACCAAAAAGTTACTTAGCATAATCTATCTCTAAAGTTCATACATACATACACACAGGCCCGTATCCACGGGGGGAAGGGCTAGGGGGCCTGCCCCCCTAAATTTTGGCTGGCCCCCTAAAAGTTTCACGGTAGGTTTGCAAATGAACTATAATATATATGGTGATGATGATTGGATCGGGCCCCCTAAATTTTTGGGCTGGATACGGGCCTGCATACACACACACACACACACACATATATATATATATATTATATATATATATATCACTTTTACTAGGTAAAGTAGGGTAAAAACGGATCCAAAATTAGCGAAATTCGTACAGCGAAAAAAAAATTTTGATTCTTCATATTGCAGCAAAACTACGAAAATTAATAGAAAAGAAAACTAGAAAGTTAAGAATCACTTGTTTTGCCGGGACAGAGAAAATAGATATATATAGCTCGAATTACTTATATATTTATATAATATGTATGTCCATGTTTCGCAAGTAATTTTCAGTCAATATAAAATTTCAACACAATGAAAGCACGATTAGTTTTCTCGAATAAATACCACATGCACGGCTGAGAGCTCAGGAATAAGCTTAATTTATGTTACGGCACTGGATATATGCTTATGTAATAAATTACGACCTTATGAACTTGTATAAGAAACAGAGTGTACTTAAAGTGAGACGCGAACTATACGAAACTTCGGACTTTGAAGCTAACTTGTTTGGTGATCCAACCCGAGACCACAGATAGCAAAGATGAGTGCCGTAGCTCTCACCACAAGGTTAAAGAAATTCCTGTTTTAAAGTGTCAATTAAACACTGAGATGTAAAACGGTAATAAAGCATTTGGTCAATTTGAAACAAAATATAATATAGTAATAATTTACTATATTTGTTAAGATAATGGACGTTATATTCTGTTTTTGAAATGACAGTCAAAGCAGAATGTACTGGATAATAACTGAGAAATTGTAAATTTCAATTTCGGTACGATTAAATACATTCGTACTCCTATGTGTTGCGTTATCCGTTAGGAGGTATTGAACAATTTTGATTCAAAGGAAGGAAATAAACTACTGTATAGTACTAGAGTTAATTTAATAGAGTTTAATTGTATAGGCAGTACTGAAGCTATTTAAGACAAAATCTATTGCTGAAAATGAAATATGGGTTACTATTGTTGCTTTATCCCAGGTATGTTATACTCGCTGATGATTGAAGCTGCAACACACACATGGAAAACATTAGCGCTAGCAAATTAGCTACGAAGAGGTACATCACACCATAATTCTAAGTCAAGAATGAAGGCAAAAAAAAAAAAAAAGAAAAAAAGAAAGAAAGAAACGGAAACGACAGACTGTACGATAATAATACTTTCACAATTTTAATTTCACACTATTTATTTCGAGACTTTCGAGACGAGACCCGAGACGAGACCGAGACGAGACCGAGACTTGGCCTTCGAGACCGAGACCGAGATCGAGACAAGCATCTGTTGACCGAGACGAGACCGAGACCGAGACGGCGATTTTTGACTCGAGACGAGATCGAGACCGAGACCGCTACTTATCAACCGAGACGAGACTGAGACTGTATAAAGTCTCGTCTCGTCTCGTCTCGATACCATCCTTAATGTAAACTACTCAAGTACAGAAAGTACAAGAGACTTTACAACGACATTCTTCTGTTGAATGGGACCATAGTCACATCTTCAAAATTTATATTTTTAGAAACTGATTTTTCTACAGAAAGCAACATGATCGAAATACAGAAAAGAATATATTTTCAAAACTCTTTTAGTTGATGTAGGAAGAATGAAGACCGCAGTTAATGTGGGTGCAGCTGCATCTACTGCACCTACTCTGCGGCCGCCTATGTTGAAAACATTTCCTAGATCTTTTCGCCTTTTGATATCCAGTCTAGAATGCTATGATCTATCGATTTCCATTTCTTCTTGCAATCAATATGTCCAGATCACCATCATTTCAATGCCTTCTGAAAACAAGTGTACAACACAATTATTTTACAGATACATTAATATTCGCTTACAAAACTTGGGTTGTTAATTAGAATATAATCAATTGAAATTATATTTTTCTCTTAGTCAAATGTTCAATTATAGCCATGTGCTGAGAGCACGTGCTGAAGAAGATAGTCTACATAGAATTGCAATTTGAATATTGAAAAGCATTTCCTTGCATATGATAGAATACTTATAGTAAGTGGGATAATATTTTATTATCATCAGTAAAAGCACATTCCCAGTAAAGAGTAGATAAACAGTTCCTCTACTTCCTAATCAGGTTTTCTGAAGTTTGGGTCCCGGGGCTAGCTAGCTATCCTTACTGAATTTTTTTTCTGTTTTTTCCTCAGGTCGAACAGTGGGACAGTACCTTTAAGCAGTGGCGGGGATTGGACGTTAAAAATGGGGGCAAGACATGATCTGAATATTAATCTTAGTTTTTCTGATTGTTTCTAACACGTTGTTTGACGAAAGGTTGTATAACTAATAGGAAACTATTTTTTTCAGTTAAAATACCATATATCGTATTTCATATTTTATTAAATAAATTGACAAGAGCAACGCGAGTAGTACTCTTAAACAACGAAAATGTAAGAAGAGAATTGATTCCTTGCTCATGAACATCTTAAAATTCGGTCTGGAAAATTATGTGATCAGATTATTTAATAACAAATTTGCAAAACAAATAAATAGTAAAGATAATATTAATCATATTAATGAATAATAAGGCTTGTTTTGTAGAAGTTATTGAAACTGGGGATTAATAACGAACTTAAATGTATGTTATTATGTTATTAAATGTATGTTTTTATTCTTAGAAAATGAATGACAGTAAATACTACAAGCATATACTACGACATTTAAAGAAATACGCAATTGCAATATTAATTACTTTGAACTGCAATTAAAACGTAATTTCTGTAGCTTTCTTAACTCCACGGGAAGACAAATAACCAATACGCATTCTCGCAACGGCAAGTAATAGATATATGGCACCATGTTTTTCTATGAACCAGTAATATACAGGGTGTTTCAAAACAATACCGACAACGTTTGGGAGGTGATTCCTGACACCAATATAAGGCAAAGAAAAAAGTATAGACCATCGTGGGTGCACAAATGCTTCTTTTCGGAGTTATAGGCAGCCTAAAACATGAAAAAATGAAGTCACGTAACTCCAAAACTATGGGACCTATTGTAGTCGAGTCAAGATTTCACATAGGAACAAATATGTGCGCTATCTAAAAATACATGTTTCAGAATCCTAAGGAAATCACGAGGCAATTTTTATAGAGGGAGTCTGGCTACGAGTATATAATTTGAAGTACTCTCCAACTAAAATTGTTACGGAAGTACCACAGGATTCTGAAACATGGATATTTGGATAGGGCAAATACTAGTTCCTAAGTGAAGTCTTGACCCGACTACAGTAGGCCTAGGTCCCATAGGTTTGGAGGTATGGGCCTTTAAAGTTAATTTTTTCATGTTTTCGGCAGGCTATAACTCCGAAAGGAAGCATTTGTGCACCCACGATGACCTATACTTTTTGTCTTATCTTGGTATCAGGAATCAAGTAGTTTGTTGAATAAAAGTAAAGAATATATAATGAGGCAGTGTGTACTTTTTTGACATTTTAGCAGTTCCTAATGCACGTTTGAAAAATGGATACACCCTTTTACGCATACTAATGACACATAATGTATGCAGGTGCAGCCGGGGTAACATGACATATAATAAATTGCTTTCCGGTGAAAAGAAATGTTAATTGGACAAGCAGAATATAGAAAAAACCTTTTCGGAAATAAAATATGCAGATCACACACGTAGAACAAGGTAATTCATTAATATTCAGCACATGTAACGCGACAGCTGCTGGAGAATATGCTAGAAATTTGGATCGTTGGTATGAGTGAAAGAAAGAACTAGAAACTTCCAGATCTTTTTTAAATTTATTATTGTTGGAATAGGGGGAAGAACACACTCGAACCTTCTAGAAAGATTTAAGGGCATATAAATACTGATGCATTTGCATGATGTGTACATTTAGAAAGAAGAGGGCACCAAGAACATCAAGTGTTAACTTTGCGAAGAAGATATTTTACTACTAGGAGAGATTGGAAGATTGGTAAGTACTAACGTTGTAGTTTTTTTGTATTATACTTGTTTACTTTTATATGGGAAAGGGACATATTTTAATTGTCTGGAGTATAAGGGGGACGGAACTGTTTGTTTTAATCGGGAATTGATTGCGGATTTTCCGGCACTGAAAATGATATGACTCGGTGTACTTTTATGGAATTATAACTTGACTAAGATATAGTATAATGTAATATGTAGGGAATCAACATTTTTTCATTGCACCGGGACTGGAATTAGTATTGTCCCACGTGGAGAACCGTACGCTAAATTTTATGCTTGCAGTGCGAACATGTTACTTATATATAGCTATGAATTGTGTATGACATAACAGGTATATATAAATTATATTGTACAGAAAGTTAGCAGAATGCGCTTCCGGGAATCGAACCAGGACTCTTCCACGTGAAAAGCCATACGACAAACATTTTGCTTAGCAGATGTTGTTACTTATATGTAGCTATGAATTGTGTAAGACATAACAGGTATATATAAATTATATTGTACAGAAAGTCAACAGAATGCGCCCTGGGAATCGAACCAGGACTCTTTCACGTGAAAAGCCGTACGACAAACATTTTGTTTAGCAGATGTTGTTACTTATACATAACTATGAATTGTGTAAGAGATAACAGGTATATATAAATTATATTGTACAGAAAGTTAGCGGAATGCGCACCCGGAAATCGAACCAGGACTCTTCCACGTGAAAAGCCATACGACAAACATTTTGCTTAGCAGATGTTGTTACTTATATATAGCTATGAATTGTGTATAACATAACAGGTATATATAAATTATATTGTACAGAAAGTCAACAGAATGCGCTTCCGGGAATCGAACCAGGACTCTTCCACGTGAAAAGCCGTACGACAAACATTTTGCTTAGCAGATGTTGTTACTTATATGTAGCTATGAATTGTGTAAGACGTATAACTGGTATTTAGAAAGTATATGGTAAAAAGTATTATTATTATTATTGTAAACTATTGTGTTTTTGTTTCATAAACGCTAGTGTAACAATGAGGTTATATGGCGACAGAACGTTTAACGTTACCGCAGATTGAATTTAAGGGTTTTTCATGTTGAAAGCTAAGGCAATAAAAAGAGACCCGAGACTGTTTGAACATATTACCCAGGATGAAATGTAGTAGTGAAGTTAAAAGGGAAACTTTATACTTATAGTTTGTAATTGGAAATCGTAATATAGCAAATAATTAATTTTTAATTCTTTTATTGTTTTAGGTGGTGAAGGAAATAAAAATCTTAATAGAAACAGTGGAGAACAAACCTTATTTCCTGAATTGTTTGTTGTTGAAATATAGCGGAGGTTTTTTTAGTGAAAAGGAGTTATAGATTGGTCTTAAAATATGGATTTACTGAAACCGTTAGATGTTAGTTGTATGAAATATCGAAAATATTGGATAATGTGTGATATGAATATTGAATACTGAAATATCGACATAAAAGTTATTGTAAGTTTTTACATCCAACGAATATACTGGCTATACTAAAGGAGTCGGTGATGAGAAATTAATGAATATGGTGGAATGAAGAAAGTGGGAAGAAGCATGAGAACCACGACAAAAACCCACGCACATAGTGTTTGTGCACCAAAAAGCTAACTTGAAACAAGCTGGGATTGAACCAAGGACTCCATGCACCAGAGGTGAACGCTGTATTGCGTACTTACCATAGCTTTTTCTATGTATTATATTTGGATGAATAAAAGTACGCATGTATAAGTTGGTGGAACGAGAATGTAGGTGGAAACGGGAGAACTTTACACTTACACAATGTTTAAACTAGAAATACACTTTGATTAAGGTCAAGCATTTTGTTTTAGAAGTGACTTATTTTTATGATCAGCGCTATTTAATGTTTATGAACGAAGAAAGAAACTGTAGCAGTTATTGGAGAATTATACTATTGAAACTCTTTATACAAAATTAGGTGTTTATATAACTTCATACATACTAGTAAAGAAGATATATTTAATAACATGTATTGTACGTTAGGGACAATTTTGACATTATTTAAACAGTGTAGGTAACGACTCTTAAGGCAATACAAGAGACGGACAATTATTTGACAGCGCAGATTAGTTGTATATGCAGATGGAAACAATTGCTTTAAATAAGAGATAGCACTTTGAACGTATAGTTTGGTTAAAATTGCTTTACTTTAGAACTCATAACATTAAGTATAAGGTAACTAACACCATTGGCGATAACTATTAGCAGGACTGTGACCGATGGGAATTAGCGTGTTGGAGAGACAGATACATTTTGCGTACATAATAATAATGAGTATGAATATTTGACTTTGGCACCTAGAAGATTATGCAACCGACAAGTTAAAAATGTTTGGAGGATTGCATATAATATTTACAGACAGTCTGATACGATTTTGTATTTTATTTGAAGTGTGATGAATGTTTGTTGAACTAAAAAAGGGTATTTTATTTATAGGTCTTGTTTGTAAGTTAGAAAAACAAGAAAATATTCTTGTAATGGTGTTATGACCACCAGAAACGAAATAATAGCTAACATGTCCTTTTTACAGTTGAAATAGATTTCTGTCAATTTAAACTTTAATAAAAACTAGTCTGAATTTCGACAATTTTAAACTTTGTTGTAATTGTTACAAGTGCATAAGAAAATAGTATTTTAATGTTTTAGTTGTCTGCATATACAGCGCAGATATATTTGTGAGTGAATACATGACATACAGTTATATCATATCAGAAGTGATGTACTCCCGAAATTAGATCTTCCTAAACCTTAAAGAGATTATATTGTGCAGTTTTCACTTATTGAGTTAAATTTGGTAATTTAAGACGAACTGTGGTTTTGCTTTTTACCCACTGCAGTTGTATTGGATTGAAATACTGAACTTACTATATCTGGATTTTTAGTTACTGTTTTACTGTTTTACTGGTTCTGTATGGTTGCGAAACATGGTCACTTACTCTGAGGGAATAACATAGACTGAAAGTATTTGAGAACAGGATCCTGAAAAGAATATTCGGACCCAAGAGGAACGGGAATGAGGAATTGCGGGAACTTTATAACGAGGAACTACATAGTTTATACGGTTTACCCAACATTGTTAGAGTCGTCAAGTGTAGGAGGCTTAGGGGGCAGGTCATGTAGCTAGAATGGAAGAAAGTAGAAACGCTTTCAAAGTCTTGACTGGAAGACCCATAGGAAAACGACCATTAGGAAGACGTAGGCGCAGATGGGAGGATAATATTAAGATGGATCTCGCAGAGATAGGAATAAAAAGTAGAAACTGGATGCAATTAGCTAAGGATAGAAGTCAGTGGAGAGCTTTTGTGAACGCGGCACTGAACCTGCGGGTTTTATAGGCGATAGAGTTAGTTAGTTTACTGGTTTTATGAATGATTTGGGAGGGCTGTTGTTTAAATTGGAATTTGAACCATTACTAATGCTTGTAACGAGAAACTATATATATCTATTGGGAAGTGTGGACTTTCTTTTACGCAGATGAGAAATAGCCTGTGTGTAAGACAGCAATACGAAAACGAATATTTGCACAACGAATTGAATTACTATTGCTTACAACAAGATTTATTTTAACTGTACCTGGGACTTTTGATTGATAAGTAAATTAGTAAATTATATTTAAGCAGTGTTGAGCAGTCACTGTTAGTGCAGAATCCACTCTCCAACAATTTTCAGGATGTGCAGACCCTTACTTGGTATATGATTTTAAAAAGAATAAACATTGTACGGTAACCTCTTGAAACTTGTAGACCCACAGTGAAGTATAGTCGGATATGGGGGAGGGCGCGGTGACTTAGTGGTAGAAGAGATTTTGATGTTTGTGATTTAAAAACCGAGCAAGTGAACTTTGTGGTGGACAACATTTCTTTTCTCCTGGTAATTCCCATTTCCTACATTTATTTATTGGCTTAAATAGCTTATCCGATCTTTCTCTCTTGTAATAGAATCATTGCAAGGCTATGATCATACCTTATAATTATTATTAAATAATCCTTATTGAAGGTTTAATTTACTTCATGATTTCTTTGGAACAATAAAAATTTTTTGCTTGAGATGGATTGTTTTCTCAGGGAGGAAATGTTAGAATCATGAGAACTTGCTTACATGCTGTGTGCCAAACATAATAAGCCCTTGGCGGGCTAAGATCGAACCATGGACCCATCACGCGCCAGAGGTGAACGATTTGAAGGCGATGAAGAATATTTTATAATCCCACAGTAGTATTAATAATTGTTTGAGATTCTTAGTATACTATGTGATACACAGGTTACACGAATTTTATTTTGTTCTTTTTGAACTAATGTTTAAGAGGACCAGAAGGATAGATTTCAAGAACCACCTATGGTTCAAGGATTACAGTTTTAATTTTACAGCTTTATACACATGCATTCAAAATTATATGGCCATTAGATGGTTGTATAAGATTCTTGTTGGACTTGATTTGATTTGAGTTTAACGTCTCTTTTCATCAGCGAAGCTATATGAGACGTGGACCTACTGATTAACGTGGAATCCGAACCACATGAGCTCCCGCCGGGAATCGAATCTGGGTAGACTTTTGTTGGAATAAATGTTTTCGCTGGAACCTTTTTTAAAATTTAATGTAAAACTTTAAACATAATGAAGAAAATAAGAACATACTGAGGTGAAATAAACTTGAAAACTCCCACCGTGTAAAAGAATTAAGGAAAACAGCCTCTGTTTTCAAGCTGAGACTATCCATGGTTGAGATTGACCACCAAATATAACGATTATTTTTCTCAGATGATGAGTTTGTATGCTTATGCCAGTAGCTAAAACTGGAAAAGTGAACCAGGTAGTGTTTGCAAAATGTATCTTCTCACGTCCAAGTCTATCAATTCGCTGACGACACAGCATTTCTAACAACGGCTCGTACTATCCAACGTATCAACACACTAATGCAGCCAGCCATCAACACATTTGTCCACTGGTGTGACTTAATCTCAGAACATGTGCAATTGTGATGGACAAAAATTCCATGGGTAGTGGGGCTGGTGGACAACAACAACTTCACGAAACATCTGTTGGTATTAAAATTAACGATACATGAACTTTCAAAAGACGAAATGTTTCTTTATCTGGACTGGTAATACTTTTTGAAATTTCATCGGAACAAGCATTCAACTTAAACTATAATAAACGAACGAACTATCTAGTTGCATTATAGGAGGGCGATACAGGTGTGGATGAAAAGTTTATGTATTGATTTTTGAATACGAGTTGTGTGCGAGTAATTCAATTTTATTTAACTTTTAATATTAGAGATTATTTTATACGACCATTTAATATCTTATTATTTCTTATACATATTCGCTTTCATCATTTGTCCATTGTAATGTTAGTAGAAAAAATGTTTTATTTAACAACATGAGCACGAAAACCTACAAGAAAAATATTAGACAACATTCATAATTATCACTGTACGGAATACTTCTTTAAATGGAAACAGTTTGATCCATTGGTAGAGTGCACCCATCTGGCACGAAGATCCCTTGTTCAATCCCAAGACCGTGACAATTTGTGATGGACAACACCCTGTGGATATTTTCGGGGTTCTCCATTTCCTACCACTTTCTTCATATTCAACATTTTTACAATCATTAACCATTCAACGTTGCCTACTTGTAAAATGTCTCGAGTAGATGAGTATATAAGACTCATGCCAGAACAAAATGTTTTCTCTTTGCTCTCAAGCCAGAAAAAAAAGCAGAAACTCATATCTACTTGCCAGAATAAGTGTTTTCGATTTGCTCTCAAGCCAGAAAAGAAGAAACTCGTATCCACGAAACTTGTGAAATTTGGCGAGTAGCAACTCGAGAAATTTCACTTCGTGGATACGAGTTTCTTCTTTTCAGGCTTGAGAGCAAATCGAAAACACTTATTCTGGCAAGTAGATATGAGTTTCTGCTTTTTTTTCTGGCTTGAGAGCAAAGAGAAAACATTTTGTTCTGGCATGAGTCTTATATACTCATCTACTCGAGACATTTTACAAGTAGGCAACGTTGAATGGTTAATGATTGTAAAAATGTTGAATATGAAGAAAGTGGTAGGAAATGGAGAACCCCGAAAATATCCACAGGGTGTTGTCCATCACAAATTGTCACGGTCTTGGGATTGAACAAGGGATCTTCGTGCCAGATGGGTGCACTCTACCAATGGATCAAACTGTTTCCATTTAAAGAAGTATTCCGTACAGTGATAATTATGAATGTTGTCTAATATTTTTCTTGTAGGTTTTCGTGCTCATGTTGTTAAATAAAACATTTTTTCTACTAACATTACAATGGACAAATGATGAAAGCGAATATGTATAAGAAATAATAAGATATTAAATGGTCGTATAAAATAATCTCTAATATTAAAAGTTAAATAAAATTGAATTACTCGCACACAACTCGTATTCAAAAATCAATACATAAACTTTTCATCCACACCTGTATCGCCCTCCTATAATGCAACTAGATAGTTCGTTCGTTTATTATAGTTTAAGTTGAATGCTTGTTCCGATGAAATTTCAAAAAGTATTACCAGTCCAGATAAAGAAACATTTCGTCTTTTGAAAGTTCATGTATCGTTAATTTTAATACCAACAGATGTTTCGTGAAGTTGTTGTTGTCCACCAGCCCCACTACCCATGGAATTTTTGTCCATCACAATTGCACATGTTCTGAGATTAAGTCACACCAGTGGACAAATGTGTTGATGGCTGGCTGCATTAGTGTGTTGATACGTTGGATAGTACGAGCCGTTGTTAGAAATGCTGTGTCGTCAGCGAATTGATAGACTTGGACGTGAGAAGATACATTTTGCAAACACTACCTGGTTCACTTTTCCAGTTTTAGCTACTGGCATAAGCATACAAACTCATCATCTGAGAAAAATAATCGTTATATTTGGTGGTCAATCTCAACCATGGATAGTCTCAGCTTGAAAACAGAGGCTGTTTTCCTTAATTCTTTTACACGGTGGGAGTTTTCAAGTTTATTTCACCTCAGTATGTTCTTATTTTCTTCATTATGTTTAAAGTTTTACATTAAATTTTAAAAAAGGTTCCAGCGAAAACATTTATTCCAACAAAAGTCTACCCAGATTCGATTCCCGGCGGGAGCTCATGTGGTTCGGATTCCACGTTAATCAGTAGGTCCACGTCTCATATAGCTTCGCTGATGAAAAGAGACGTTAAACTCAAATCAAATCAAGTCCAACAAGAATCTTATACAACCATCTAATGGCCATATAATTTTGAATGCATGTGTATAAAGCTGTAAAATTAAAACTGTAATCCTTGAACCATAGGTGGTTCTTGAAATCTATCCTTCTGGTCCTCTTAAACATTAGTTCAAAAAGAACAAAATAAAATTCGTGTAACCTGTGTATCACATAGTATACTAAGAATCTCAAACAATTATTAATACTACTGTGGGATTATAAAATATTCTTCATCGCCTTCAAATCGTTCACCTCTGGCGCGTGATGGGTCCATGGTTCGATCTTAGCCCGCCAAGGGCTTATTATGTTTGGCACACAGCATGTAAGCAAGTTCTCATGATTCTAACATTTCCTCCCTGAGAAAACAATCCATCTCAAGCAAAAAATTTTTATTGTTCCAAAGAAATCATGAAGTAAATTAAACCTTCAATAAGGATTATTTAATAATAATTATAAGGTATGATCATAGCCTTGCAATGATTCTATTACAAGAGAGAAAGATCGGATAAGCTATTTAAGCCAATAAATAAATGTAGGAAATGGGAATTACCAGGAGAAAAGAAATGTTGTCCACCACAAAGTTCACTTGCTCGGTTTTTAAATCACAAACATCAAAATCTCTTCTACCACTAAGTCACCGCGCCCTCCCCCATATCCGACTATACTTCACTGTGGGTCTACAAGTTTCAAGAGGTTACCGTACAATGTTTATTCTTTTTAAAATCATATACCAAGTAAGGGTCTGCACATCCTGAAAATTGTTGGAGAGTGGATTCTGCACTAACAGTGACTGCTCAACACTGCTTAAATATAATTTACTAATTTACTTATCAATCAAAAGTCCCAGGTACAGTTAAAATAAATCTTGTTGTAAGCAATAGTAATTCAATTCGTTGTGCAAATATTCGTTTTCGTATTGCTGTCTTACACACAGGCTATTCTCATCTGCGTAAAAGAAAGTCCACACTTCCCAATAGATATATATAGTTTCTCGTTACAAGCATTAGTAATGGTTCAAATTCCAATTTAAACAACAGCCCTCCCAAATCATTCATAAAACCAGTAAACTAACTAACTCTATCGCCTATAAAACCCGCAGGTTCAGTGCCGCGTTCACAAAGCTCTCCACTGACTTCTATCCTTAGCTAATTGCATCCAGTTTCTACTTTTTATTCCTATCTCTGCGAGATCCATCTTAATATTATCCTCCCATCTGCGCCTACGTCTTCCTAATGGTCGTTTTCCTATGGGTCTTCCAGTCAAGACTTTGAAAGCGTTTCTACTTTCTTCCATTCTAGCTACATGACCTGCCCCCTAAGCCTCCTACACTTGACGACTCTAACAATGTTGGGTAAACCGTATAAACTATGTAGTTCCTCGTTATAAAGTTCCCGCAATTCCATCACTTCCTCTCCCTTTGGTCCGAATATTCTTTTCAGGATCCTGTTCTCAAATACTTTCAGTCTATGTTATTCCCTCAGAGTAAGTGACCATGTTTCGCAACCATACAGAACCAGTAAAACAGTAAAACAGTAACTAAAAATCCAGATATAGTAAGTTCAGTATTTCAATCCAATACAACTGCAGTGGGTAAAAAGCAAAACCACAGTTCGTCTTAAATTACCAAATTTAACTCAATAAGTGAAAACTGCACAATATAATCTCTTTAAGGTTTAGGAAGATCTAATTTCGGGAGTACATCACTTCTGATATGATATAACTGTATGTCATGTATTCACTCACAAATATATCTGCGCTGTATATGCAGACAACTAAAACATTAAAATACTATTTTCTTATGCACTTGTAACAATTACAACAAAGTTTAAATTGTCGAAATTCAGACTAGTTTTTATTAAAGTTTAAATTGACAGAAATCTATTTCAACTGTAAAAAGGACATGTTAGCTATTATTTCGTTTCTGGTGGTCATAACACCATTACAAGAATATTTTCTTGTTTTTCTAACTTACAAACAAGACCTATAAATAAAATACCTTTTTTAGTTCAACAAACATTCATCACACTTCAAATAAAATACAAAATCGTATCAGACTGTCTGTAAATATTATATGCAATCCTCCAAACATTTTTAACTTGTCGGTTGCATAATCTTCTAGGTGCCAAAGTCAAATATTCATACTCATTATTATTATGTACGCAAAATGTATCTGTCTCTCCAACACGCTAATTCCCATCGGTCACAGTCCTGCTAATAGTTATCGCCAATGGTGTTAGTTACCTTATACTTAATGTTATGAGTTCTAAAGTAAAGCAATTTTAACCAAACTATACGTTCAAAGTGCTATCTCTTATTTAAAGCAATTGTTTCCATCTGCATATACAACTAATCTGCGCTGTCAAATAATTGTCCGTCTCTTGTATTGCCTTAAGAGTCGTTACCTACACTGTTTAAATAATGTCAAAATTGTCCCTAACGTACAATACATGTTATTAAATATATCTTCTTTACTAGTATGTATGAAGTTATATAAACACCTAATTTTGTATAAAGAGTTCAATAGTATAATTCTCCAATAACTGCTACAGTTTCTTTCTTCGTTCATAAACATTAAATAGCGCTGATCATAAAAATAAGTCACTTCTAAAACAAAATGCTTGACCTTAATCAAAGTGTATTTCTAGTTTAAACATTGTGTAAGTGTAAAGTTCTCCCGTTTCCACCTACATTCTCGTTCCACCAACTTATACATGCGTACTTTTATTCATCCAAATATAATACATAGAAAAAGCTATGGTAAGTACGCAATACAGCGTTCACCTCTGGTGCATGGAGTCCTTGGTTCAATCCCAGCTTGTTTCAAGTTAGCTTTTTGGTGCACAAACACTATGTGCGTGGGTTTTTGT
The DNA here is from genome assembly GCF_964235325.1 of Thermobia domestica. Taxonomy (NCBI): domain Eukaryota; kingdom Metazoa; phylum Arthropoda; class Insecta; order Zygentoma; family Lepismatidae; genus Thermobia; species Thermobia domestica. Next base: position 650 of record NW_027656247.1, on the reverse strand, counting down.
CGTGGTTCTCATGCTTCTTCCCACTTTCTTCATTCCACCATATTCATTAATTTCTCATCACCGACTCCTTTAGTATAGCCAGTATATTCGTTGGATGTAAAAACTTACAATAACTTTTATGTCGATATTTCAGTATTCAATATTCATATCACACATTATCCAATATTTTCGATATTTCATACAACTAACATCTAACGGTTTCAGTAAATCCATATTTTAAGACCAATCTATAACTCCTTTTCACTAAAAAAACCTCCGCTATATTTCAACAACAAACAATTCAGGAAATAAGGTTTGTTCTCCACTGTTTCTATTAAGATTTTTATTTCCTTCACCACCTAAAACAATAAAAGAATTAAAAATTAATTATTTGCTATATTACGATTTCCAATTACAAACTATAAGTATAAAGTTTCCCTTTTAACTTCACTACTACATTTCATCCTGGGTAATATGTTCAAACAGTCTCGGGTCTCTTTTTATTGCCTTAGCTTTCAACATGAAAAAACCCTTAAATTCAATCTGCGGTAACCGTTAAACGTTCTGTCGCCATATAACCTCATTGTTACACTAGCGTTTATGAAACAAAAACACAATAGTTTACAATAATAATAATAATACTTTTTACCATATACCTTTCTAAATACCAG
>NW_027656246.1:0-125714 GCF_964235325.1 Thermobia domestica | reverse complement strand
GGGGGTAATTGTCGCGATCGTCGAATGTTCGGAAGGGTGCTACATTTCAAGATCGTCGAAAGCTGGGAGGGGGGTATTTATTACAAACGTCGAAAACTACTAACTCTGATTGTTCCAGTTCATCGCCTTCGATAGCCAATGTCTCTGTACAAGTCCACGCTGATATCTCCGAATCAAACCATCAATGCTTTCAGTGAAGTAAGCTGTTCCAGTTCTCAGATTTCCATCACTATGTTAAGTCCTGTAGTGCTGGTCCATCTTAGCACTGTGCCATCTGCTGTATGTTCTCCAGACTTTCCACATATTTCATTTTGGCCAAGTAGCGTAGTTAGAATTCAGTAGACTTACATGTGCAGTTAATTCAAGTCAAACATCTTGTTTTTATAAAATAGTATAAAATAATAAATAATTAATATAATAATAAAATAATAAATATAATAAAGTGGTAATAAATATAAAATATTTAAAAAATACTATCGAAATATAGATAGTTTTTGGATATTTTATCCTTATTTCTTCGATAAATGTTAACTCTTAAAACTTAATTTCCAAAATACATAATTAATTGAGTAAAATATATGCGTTAAATTTGTCCAAAGCCGATTTATGCACTTTACATGTAACTCTGTAAAAATTACCAAAACTTATTTTTATGTAGTTGTTAATTTGTTTTCACTGAAGATTTTTTTAGGCGCATTTTCTTCCTTTGGAAACAAAATTAAAAACAAAGAATTATGTTTCCAATATGAAAACTGAAGTATTTTATGTAGCTTCTACTGGAAATGTATTCTAATGTAATTCTTGAGGAAAGACATTAGAGGTACTCCGTCACTTTTTTTTTGTAATTTAATGTCCCACGATTATATTCCAAGACTAAGTTAGACGGTGATCATAATAATGTACGAGATGGTGGAATGAAGAAAGTAGGAGGAAAGGAAAAACCCCTGAAACGTCCATGACACGGTGTTTGTCCACCATACCAATAAGCCTAATTGGCGCTAGCTGGGATCAAACCAGGAATTTCATGCATTAAAGGTGAGTTCTCTACCACTGAGCAACCGCAATCTATTAAAAGCGCTTCATGATGAAATAATTAGCGTTTTCGCTTTTAGTTGGAAGATCCAACTTCGTTTTCTTGTATACTAGTGCATGTTTTTGGGACCCCACACTAACTATATATATCCTTACAAGTAAAATTGAACATATAGCTTCGGAACAATCAACTAATACCTATAAAGACAGTTTCTTAACATTGTTTCTTGACTTGAATTCGTTGTACATTGTGAGTGAAGTAGATAACGTTGCAAAGCCTGCATTAAAATAAATTGACAAGTAAAGTAGTTCATGGTACTGTAGATAATGCAGGTTCTAGAGGGCCTACATTCATTAGATACGAACGTAGATTGTGAGTAGTGAATAGTTGATTATGAATGTAGCCCAATAAACCAAAATAATGAAGAAAGTAGATGTAGTAAACATTCCGTTACTGATCAAGTTAATCTAATTATAATAACAGTTCTAAATCAATAAAACGTTATCGATTATCAACTAATAACAACTGCTAAATAAATAAAAATGTTATCCTACAGAAACTGTTAACAATTCATCTATTATGCTCTCCAATTTGCTAGTATCCATAAAAGTTTAAATTGTAAATGAAATAAGTTTATTGTTCATCATTTCAGTTACTTGACTATAATATTTTAATCTGTTATTCCTAAAAGAGAAGTGAAGACAGGTTATCTTTATTTATTTATTTTTATATTTATTTCTGAAATAGTATACCTTTATTTTATATTTCAATAATAATAATAATAATAATAATAATAATAATAATAATAATAATAATAATAATAATAATAATAATAATAATAATAATAATAATAAACAATGTGTGTAATCTCAAAACAAGAGATTTAAACTTTTCATAAATACTTCTTAGAATAAAAAGGGCAGTCAAGTAGCAGATATTTTCTGACACGCTAAAGTATAGTGCTGTACCTTTGAGGTGAATCATAAGAACAACATGAAATTAACATTTGAGTCATCAGTCAAGCAGTTGTATTGTACAAAAAGTAACTGTTATAACAAATGGTATAACGCAAAATAAAAAAAAGGTCACTAACGGATGTTGTAGATACTGGTAGACTTCTTTAGAAATAAGACTCAGCACAGGAGCGCAAATAAGATTCCGATAGTTTTTTTTTTTTTTTTTTTTTTTTAACGATCCATTGGATTGCATGATTTTTACTCTCGCAAGATATAAATCTAATTTGCGTTCCTATATTGTTCCAAGATGAACATAATTTTCCTAACGTGTTATCACCTTTCTTTACAGATAGGATAGCAATGGAGAAGATGAATCGAGTGCTTCAAGAAATTTCGTCTGCTCGCAGACGACTGGAAGAGACGACCCAAAGTGTCCTGGCAGAAGGAGAAAGACTTCGGCGTGTGCTTGAGGGACACGAGCCAGGCACCAGCAATGTTCACAGTCAGGTTAGCTGATTCACATTATAATTAATTTAGAAAATAGTACCAGTAATTAAAAGAAGACCTTTATCTATATAAATAAAAATATGTGTGTGTATGTATCAGCTTAACTCTGGAACACCTGGACCATATTTAAAGGGGTAGGAACGGAGTTACGTCTTTCATAAATTTAACAACATCCCCTAACAAATTACTTCGAAACTTAAAACATGGTAATGAATGCCTACATAACAGGGGTTACGGGAGTAATCTCGCTATATATAAAAACGGATGTATGTGCGTGTATATATGTTCCAGCATAACTCCCCATGTCAGTGGTTCAAAATTTATGCTAAAAATGGAGCATTTTATGTTTATTTGATCATTACATTTTCATTGAAAATTGTGTTTTCTGAAGCAAGGGAAACAGTTCGCCGTGCAAAGAATGGACATTCAGTTAGTTGCGCATACTATACACCTTCTTGCAGAGCACCACCTTGGACAGTGACGTACTTCTATCAACGTTCATGGCAGTTTGTCACAACGGTTCCGCATGGAATCTTTGGCATCTCCTTCAGAATACGTGTCACATAGTCTTGATTTCGTTAGTTGAAGTGAATCTCCATTCTTTTGAGTAACTGTTCTATTGAAGAAATCTTCCAACACTCAGGGTGAGGAATGACTGTCGTTTGGATTGTACAGGAAACACCATGATTAAGTTAGCCTGAAACGCTTGCGTATCGGACACTTCCATCTCACTCATTTCTATTTAGTGACTGATGCTAACCTTTCGTACTGTGTAGACTATATCGTATCGTCCCACGGAATATTTGACAGGTTCTTGTAGAATGTTCAGAATACTCAGACGTCAGTTAATTTTAGGAGTTAATCAGATTATGTAGAATAATTCCATTTTAAAATTTTTCCTGTTACATGTTATTGTTATTCTTACTTTTACTTATTTTCTTGATGTATATTTTACAATTTTGTCATTCATTCTTTTAGCCATTTCACCGGCCCTGTTTTAATTTTTATATTTTCTTTTCATCTCTTATTTTGTCATTTTATACTTAAACTTCAGTTTTTAGAGTTTTATTTTGAATTTTTAATGTACAGAAAGTGTCAGTCATTGGCCGTACCTTTATTGGAACAAATACTGTTGCTGCTGACGTTCCCATTAAACTTCCAGTAATTAATCAATCACGTTGTTCAAAAGATATGGATCCTCGTTCACCCTGCTAGTTATTTCTCCATTGACCACTACAATCACTCTTCCTGTTACTCATTGGTTAACTTCTTGGGAATAACGTACTCATACACCTTGCATCTAAAAATCTTCCATTAAGACAGCGTAAACTAATCCTTGAGAGAGTCAAAGTACGTTTGTCACGTCATATATTGACTGATTGTGGTTTCATAGGGCCTCTTCCTGAACTCTGACAGTCATTTCTCTCGTTCCATGTACAATTTTCTCCGACAGTAATTAAATCATTTATTTATAGATACAAACCATAAGTCTATCTTCCTCTAAAAGAGTAAATATAATAAAAATTCTACGATATGAGGTGCGTACAATATTACACGCCATTTCCCCATAATTCTTGCAGTGTTTATTTTCGAGAGAGATATATATGCTGCTGTCAGTTTTCAAAGGATAATTCCCGTTCATTTCTAGACGTCGTTGCAATCTTTGTATATCGCTATCAAAAGCGTCTGAGAACTATTTTTCTAGGGTGTGTTTTAGACACTGGAAAAATTTCAGTTTAGAGGGACTTCTGGACTGAAAATATCTGTGTCGCAACGTATCTTTCAGTTTCGAAAACGGACAGAAATCACTGGATAAGAAATCCCTTCATATTCTTACCCTGTGAAAAGCCTTCTTCTCATCCGAGAGACCATCTTCTCTTCATCCAGCTGTCGAAGAGTCTAACGTGGTTTGTCAAAGTTTTTTTTCCACGATACAATGTGAAACTTTTAAGGTTATGGACATCTTCAAAGAGCAGTTTTCTCAGATAGTTGACATATTTTCAGTTGACACACAATCCACTTCCATATAGTAGAGTCTACAAAGGGAGCATCCTTCCACTAGAGATGAATACACAACATGTAAACAAAATGTTTATTAAATACCTCTATGGTGAAATCAATCATTTCAGGATAGCATTAAAAAGAACTTTCTTTTACAGACGAATATATGAAAAATGAATATAGAAGCTTGAGATTTTGTACAGTTATACCTTGAAGTCCAAAGTCAAACAATGTAAATTAGGTTAATGTGCCGTTATTTGTTTTTGTACTGTGGCAAAACGACACGTAATTTTGGCTCGCATATCGTATTATTTGATTTTAGCTAGAAAAAGAATTTTCCAGTTCTGAGAGTTTAGGTATCTAATTAAACTACTGGGGATACGAAAAAGTGGATAAATTAAACAAACTTTTGTCAGAGAAATAGATAATCATTTTTTAAAAAAAGTAAGGGAAAACAGTTTACAAAAATATGTAGGAATCCTGTAGGTGAAAAGACATTGAAACATCTGGTTCCATTCTGTAGCACTTACTTTCATGTATTAGCATTTTACATGCTTTCTTTCTTGAAAACCAACTTAGAAATCTTCTGAATGCTGAGCTTTATGTGAGAGTAAATGTAGCAAATATTGAACCAAATCCGGAAAGAATTGTCCGAAAGAAAAAGTTGTATGATTTTTCTCATAACATCTAGATTCTGGGACATAATTGTAGGTCATATGGAAATAACAAATATAGATTGGTAATTGAACCACCTGTCGACTATTACTTCAACGCAAATACCAGAATTTAAAGGTGTAGGGCAGCGACGCAATTAGGCTAGTTGTCGCCCAGGACATGAATTCGCCTTAGCGCGCCCCCGTGACAAAGCAAACCAAAACACTTCCCGACTATACTTGAAGTTGGCGTCACAGTATTTCATTTTTTCTTCAGGTGGTAAAATTCTGCTTCAAAATTGCAGTATATATATATATATATATATATCCTCAAAAGATAGCTTTGATGGTAACTTACGCTCTATGGATATGATCCTAAGGTTGGTGAGTCGTTATTGTCCTGTTAAGTTTCTAAGGTAATTTTTTTATGACCTTTAGTTTGCTAAACTCCTTTCCTTGCCTTGTAGTGAAAATAAATATCTACTCAGTTTTGCGCCCTCCAATCCTGCTCCCGGGACACAAGCCCCGTTCCCCCCCCCCTTAGTTACGTCACTGGTGCAGGGTCTGTAGCTTGCCGTAAAAATGAAAAAGGGTCCGGAACTCTGAAGTAATTGGGAAGCACTGATATACACTGTATCTACTGTTGTGTCATTTCTGTTAACAGTGACACAGATACTAAGTGTTATAATAGTGTCAGAAACTGTTAGGCATAAATACGACCTAAAAGATAAAAGGAAATAAATTAGTGGTTTTATGAAGAAAAAAAAAAAGCAGAAAATACTCACCTCAAAGTTCTATAAATTTAATTCGGATAGAAACCGATACCAATCAATGAGAACGAGGCAGAACTACACCAGAGCAAAATTTCAGGGGTGGATTCCTTATGGGTAGACAAGCAAAAAAGTTCATACGACCATATGTCGGGAAATGCATCATTACAGAGTTACGGTTATTGAGCCGCCTAATGGTGTGAAATAGCTACATTCTGGTCGCTCTTTAATGTGACTCAATTTAAATCTCAATAACTCAGACCCTAATTAAGCTAGGAAGACAATTTCGGTATCTATGTATCTCTGAAGAACGAGGCTTTCCGCCGATATGTATTTTATGTATGTAAGGGGTACCACGGCTGACAGGGAGGACAATTACGTGTTCTTTTATTTTTTGCATCAGGATTTTGGGGATGGCATTCCTTCCCCTTTGGGGTACACTCATAAAATACATATCGGCAGAAAGCTTCATCCTTCAGGAACACATTGCTACTAAAATTATCCTTCTAGCTTAATTATAGTCTGAGTTATTGAAGTTTAAATTGAGTCACATTAAGGAGCGACCAGAATGTGACTATTTCACACCATTAGGTGGCTGAAATTTTGCAATACCTTCTTGTTGCACCCCGTATATTATAATTTATAAATAGAAACCTTTGTACACGCTGTTTATTTATTTCCTCTTTCAGATTGACGAGTTCATTGCCAGAGGCATCAACTTCGTGGATGATTTGACAGAGGAGGAGGAGCGTTTGAGAGAGACCATCTATAGTACAAGGTTGGATATTGGGACATCCATTCTGCAGTTGCAAATGGAACTTGTGACACCTGATGTTGAGGTCAGTACACTTAGATTGTTCAAGACTGTATGATATGTGATTTGATGACAATAATAAGGTAAAATGTATTAAGCGAAAATGTTAGTGCTATTTTTATCTTTCTTTAAAATTAGTTTATATGGTTCTTTTGTGTGTGTGGTGACTATTGCAGTAGGTAATCATACGTAAATTTAAATCTTGTGATAGACTCCACAATAAATGGATCGTATAAACCATATATAAACATATGCTCAAAAAGTAACTATACACCTATATGTTCAGAGACTGTATTCTGTGTGCTGCGAGTAATGCTTTCTGCAAAGATTGGTAATCCCTTATTGTGAGTAGGTTGCTTCCGCAAGCTGTTAGGTTGGTAACCTTGAGACGAGATGTCTCTATCTCTTTGCTGTTCATTGTTGCTCATCGCCTTTGAATGATTGAGACCGTGTCTTGCCGAGTGAGCTCAGAATGATGTTACGTCGTGAGCATGGTGACAGTGAAAGACCAGTTTCCCATTAGATTTGTAGGTACACAGGTTCCTAATCTCCATGGAGTGATAATTAAGAAATTTACGGGGACTAGATCGATAAAGAACTATGAGAAAATGGTAGACTATCCATACGCAACGAAGAAAAAGTGTACGATATATTAAGAGCTATGCAACGTAGTCGTAGCAAATACTGCGATGCTACATATTGTACTACTGCATGTTAGGTGTATAGTCTTTCCGAAAGTATAACTTAAAGAAGTAACAAATGACTTTCCTAAAAATTTCTCTCCAAAATTATCATATAAATGAAGAATTAAAACCTCAATTAGAATCGTGAAATAGATTTTTCTTGATACACTTTTTATTATTTTCAATAAATGATACATACTATTCAATTTTTCGATATTGTTTGAAGAAGGATATGTTAGAAGGGTATGTTATATTACAAATTATAATTTAAAATAAAGTGTGTTTTAAGCTTTGGTCAGTGTTTCTTTTGTTAAAATAATCAATTCAAAGCTATGGATAGTCTTACTATACTATTCAAGTTGTCTACTTGAGCTCCTTCGTTGTTAGCGTACGCGCCTTTGGCGTGGGAGACCTGGGCTCGGTTCCCGGCGGAAGCTCATGTGGTTCGGATTCAGTAGGTCCCGTCTCATAAAACCGTAGCTTTATTCATGACTCCATTAATTTGGGTACTCTTTCTCTGAGATTTTGTTGCTTATCACAATGTTTCTACTGCCTTGCTAGCTTCTAAATTTTGACCTTACGATTATGAAAATAAATTAAATTTCTTTTGATATTTTAAAATGATTTCTTTCATATGAATCAACTATTAAATAATACATGTTTTTGTTTATGCAATATTTAGACTGGAAGTTTATTATTATTGTTATAATTTTAAAAACTGAAATGAATTTTAGTTTTACGCCCAATGATTATGCTCTTTAGGGTAAAGGACGGATGATAAATGAAACTGAATGATTATGTAAGAATTGGTGGAATGAAAATGTAGGAAACGTGAAACTATGCACACGATGTTATCTACCGTAATTTCACATGATCTGTGATCGAACCTGGGTCTCATATCCTGGTGTTACTATTCAAATATTTAACAATTAGTGTACAAATATAGATAAGCTCTTTCTCTGATATATTTGAACATAGGTAGTTTCTCTTAAAACAAAATGGTTAAATTTCTTCAATGTTGCCACTTACATTTCTTTCCTCTACATATATCAATGATCAAACCTTAAAGATTTATTTATTTATTTATAATTCAAAAAATATTAATCAAATAAAATTTATAGATGTTTGTACAGAGGTAATTAGATGATAAATTTTATTGTCAGAGATATTTAAATTTATTTTAAGTTACTTACTCGCATTTTTAAAATTTCTAAGTACATTATTACGGATCTAAGTGATTGGTGCAGCTAAGGTTCAATATTACAAAGTAACGCGCCTATGAAGTACTCGAACTTAAGCTAGGAAGACCCGGGTTCGATTTCCGGCGGGAGCTTCTGTGTTTCGGATTCCACGTTAATCAGTAGGTCCCGTCTCATATAGCCTCGCTGCTGGAAGGGACGTTAAACTCAAATCAACTCAATTGAACTTAAAAAATCGTAAAATGATAACACTGCAAATACTTTTGTCTAAGCTTTTTATTAGTGCCTGTTTAAATCAGTTTTATGCAATTTGTATTTGAGTAAACGATCGACAAATGCATATAGTGCGAAATGGTTGTACGAAACTTTTGAACATCAGGTTTGATCGACCGCCACAATGTACTTTAGAAAGGTGTTGTCCCGTACTGCAGTAGCCACCAAATACTCACATTACTCTTTCTTATTGGCTTTTTTACTGTTCTGTTAAAAAATCAGAGACATTTGCTGTGAAGTTATATGTTTATCAAATTTCAACGATATTTTCCCATGTTCGCCTCATTCCTTGACGTTCAATGGAGTTCTGATCTTGTATCATCGTCAACACTTCTGCATCCATATCTGCAACGTTTCGATCAAAGTTTTATCCAATTTGTAACAAAGCTTAGTGTTAGGATATTGCCCTATTTCGATGTGTGTGTTTCGTACGATGACTTCACATTACATACATTTGTCGCAGGCTTACCCAGATACAGATTGCATCAAACCAGCTTAAATAGGCACGAACAAGAAGCTTGGACAAAGCTGTTTCCAGTGTTGTTATATCATGGTAATATTTTAAAGGGAGGCAGCTGTACTTTAAAAGTTTATAGGGATACCTTGTACTTAAAACTTATATAAATACAGATTAACTTTAAGAAAATGAGTATAGACTTTGAATAGACGTTAACGCTGTAGAATTTTAAATGTATATAATTTTCTACATTATTATTATTATTATTATTATTATTATTATTATTATTATTATTATTATTATTATTATTATTATTTTAGGAGAATAGTTCTGATTCATCAGAAAGCTTCTACTCCATCGATTACACGGATATGACGTTAAAAAACAAGAACCCGGATTTGACAGAAAGTGAGGAAGGTAACACTGCAGACAGTAGTAGCTGGAGTACTGCGTCTGAGGTATGTCTGCATCAAAGTTTCTACTGCTTTAGTACCTTGTAATTTTTATCTTAACATTTACGAAAATAAATGTAACTTTATATGAACGAATTATCAGACTTCCATACTAAATGTCGGAGTCTTATACAACAGTTATGTCCGTCCGTCTGTCGAGAGATATCAGAACAAAAACGGTAAGAGATATCAAGAAGCAACTTTTCTCAATCACTTCAGCGTCCCAAGAATAGGTTCTATCTCCTCCCTTAACTCTTTGTTCAAACCGGAAGAGGTTCAAATTAACCATTTCCTGTTTCAACGTTGGTTGCCATAGAACAAAAATGGTAATAGACAGCAACAAGCGGTTTTCTGTAATCGATCGTCATCTTAAGAAAATATACCGTCACAACCCACAACACTATACCAAAACCACAAGTGGTTGAAATTACTAATACTTCCGGTTTTAATATTGTCTTCAATAAAGCAAAAACGATAAAAGACGTCGAGAAGAGTTTTTTTTTTTTTTCAATCACTTCAGCGTGCAAGAATAAGTTCCATCTCCTCTGTTAATTCTCTGTTCAATAAAAGTCTAATATTTCCGGTTTCAACGCTGATCACCATAGAACCAAAACAGTAATAGATAGCGACAAAGGTTTTATTTTTTTTTCAATCGATTCATCGTCTCAAGGGAATATACTATCACTACCAACAACACACTACGAAAACCGAGAGTGGTTGAAATTTACAAGTACTTCCGGTTTTAATAGGACTCTCCATAGAACAAAAACAGTAATAGATAGCAAATAATGGCTTTTTGAGATAGCAAATCGGTTCACGAATGATATTTCGGGCTATGAACACACACTTGTATGCACGCTATCAGTAGTGCTTTCAACCATTTGTCATAAACATTATTTGTCGTTGTGTAGTGTTCAAAAATTTCTTTGCACTTTTTTGTATTTTAGTCTTCATTATATCTAGTTTAGGATAATTAAGAGTATTTTCATTTATATTCTTCATCACAAGAAACACTTAAAAAGGTAAAAAAATAATTTAAAAAAATACATAGCATGTTTCTGCGGCCAGAATAGATCAATTGTTGTGTATATTTACATTAATTTCAACAACAAAAATAATTTTAGTTTTTAATCACTTCAGCGTCCCAACAATAGGTTCTATCTCCTCCCTTAACTATTTGTTCAAACTGGAAAAGTTTCAAATTAACCATTCAAAAACAGCTTACGAAACGGATTAAATTAGGGACCCAAGGGTTCACTGTATTTAATATGAATTAATATGAATATGTAATTCTTATTCAAACATTTTATTTATTATATTCAGTAGTTGTTAAATATATTTTTCCAGTGGCATACGCAGAATATAATCAGGGGGGAGGATTCAAGGCCTCTATTTCATATACTTTCAGGACAAGTGTGATTTTCATATATATAGGGTGCTCAAAACAATACCGTCAACGCTCAGAAGGTGATATATCATTTGACGCTTATATGTATTAAAAAAAATACGTGAAATATGCTGTGGCACATCTCACCTTAGCATACGTTATTCCCAACACGAGGAACCGCGGAGCTGGGGTTCCCTAATACTTCAGACGTCCCACTTACGTATTCCGTATTTACTGTTGTCAAAGCTTACCTTTTGCCTACTTAGATGCACCTTTTAAGTCACAGTATATCTAAAAATTCTGTTTGTAGCATGTCTGGAATTTATGTTGTGAGGGAATCCCTTGCGTACACCTCGCACATTACTGAAATAATGCATTATTGAATGGCATGTGGCTTCCTTTACACTCATATGTAGCACCACTCCATGGTTTCTCTTGTTGCATTGTAGCTTTTTCACTTTGAGGCAGTCCTAGCTATGAATCTAAGCAACTTTCTCCATAGGTCCATATGAATGTTCTTTATTAACTGTGTTAGGAATCACCTCTCAAACGTTGTACTTGTTGTTATGGAACACGATATATTGGCCAGAATGGATGACTCACCACAAATAAGTATCATGCTTATGAATACACAAGAATATTCTCATTTAAATACGGATGTACATTGATATAAAGATACATTTCAGGTTAGAAAAACATACAAAGGATACATTTCAGTGATAGAAACACAGTGAAGTATACACGCTTGAAAACGAGTTCAATATTTGGTGTGCAAACCTTTATTTTTTTTAACGCAGCTTAGATACGAGAAGGCATGGAAAGATACAATTTTTCACAGTATTCTGGTGAAATTTCTCTAACAGACGTGTTTTATAGCTTTTTTTAATTGAGAAACTGAACTGAGGTTACGTTCAGCCACTTTCCGCTTTAAAATTACCCAACAACTCCATCATGTTGGGAGTGGGTGCACTGGTTGATCTCCATAAACACTGGTAACTACTCGTTAAGCATATCGAGAAAGACAGTTCCATTCATTAATATCCTTTCAGGCATGAACCACAATTCTTTAGCAGAAATGGCACTCAGACCATGATTTTAGAATTCTTTACGGTGGGAATGATGTAGCGTTGAAAATCCCTTGTATTGGAAGGCCACCGTATGTGTTTACAAAAGGTATAAAATTGCGATACTTGGGTCTCTGCCGAAAGCATAACGCTTTTCCATTGTTCAGTAGCGCATCCCTGATACCTTTTGCAAAATGTCAATCCATTGGCAATGTTCTTGGTCGGCAATTTCGACTTTTTGGCAATCTTATAGGTTTTGAAATTGGCACATAATAACCTCCTGCGGATTGTCCTTTGGTTAGGTAGATTCCTATCTTTTAGTAAACCAGCCTGGATTGCTTTGGCTGATCTTCTGGGTGACTTCTTTCCTGCCAAAAGTATGGCCTGATCCATACACTTAGTTGTGTACTTTTGACGTCCTTTTGGCTTTTTCGAGCCATAATTTCCAGTGGTTTGGAACTTACTTTTACTTATTGCTCTGGCAACTGTTTTTTGTGCCAACCTAATCTGGCAGAAATTTGGCGAGTACTGTAGCCTTCTTCACTCGGAATCCCCCCCTTATTTGTGCGTGTATTTCCTATGAAATTCTTTTCCCAAGCATAGTTACTATTATTGCCCTTCAACGAGAGTAGAAAAAGAACAGCACGCCTTCGGTACGAACAATACAATCTCTAGACACTTATGAGTTACCCACTATGAACAATTAACAGACTACCAACCTAGCAGACAACACTATCACCTGTAAAGAGAATGTCCACTACGTGATGGAAAAAAACGATTGAGTCATCCATTCTGGAACTTTCCCTTACATACGCCACTGTACTTCTCATTTCTTTCAAAAATTCTTTAATAATATTTGTTTTTCAGTTGTCACTTCTTTCCGGCTTTGCTATGTATGTCCTCGATAGGCGTAGCCCTGGTTTCCATTACAAATGGGAGTACAGGTGTAGACACTCGGAGAGTTATTTGAGTTACAAGGTTCAACCTCCGATAAAATCACATCGGGAGAAAATGCACAGGCTGGCAGCAGCTCGTGAGCTGAAGTGATTACTCATAGCTCGTATTCTAATTTATCTTTTGGTCCAACTAGATTTTTTTAAAAGAATTCTATTGTGTTTACATATATTATTGATGGTTATCCAGTTAATGTGACTTACTTCTGTTTTCTCTTTCTTTGAATTAGGATCTAACATCTGAGAGTAGTGTTGAGAGTTATCATTTTCCTTTTGAGACAACCTCAGTGTTACCGTCACATCCTCAGTCCATGTCTGTATCGTGGCTGAGAATGATTCTTGGTTATACACCTGTATCATTTTTGGCTATTGTTAGCGTTTCTGAAGCCGAACGTATCAGAAGCCTGCTGATAATAGCAACTGCAATAGGAGTACCTACACCCCGCCTGGTTACTTGGCAGACGATTCAGGTGGGGATGCCATGGAACATCGTGGACTTACCAGAACACGATTTCAGTGGTATTCCTCCTGAAGAATCGCCACTGACCATTTTCTTCAAATGTCTATGTTACCTGTGGCGCTTACTCCAGTTCAAGAGACGGGCAACACAGGCCATTACAACTGGAGAAGATTTGGTGGAATCAGGTGTAGCTGAGGTTGCATCTCAAATGGAGGATGGACTGCACTCACGCACCGAGGAGGAAGTTGGCAGCCACAGGGAGGAAGAAGAAACAACTGGAGAATCGACCGTCATGGAAGACAGAAGAACTAAGCGTGTGTACGGTCCAGTTGTTCGACCGCCTCCCCGTTCCAGGTAATACTTCAAAGTCTTATTTGTTCATATATATTCTTCTGAAAATGGTTTGGGTTATGCACTTTTAACGACCGTAGTATTTCTCATGCCCAGCTTGTTAGAAACCTGAGAATTATATTAATGATGTAATAAGACTCAAAAACTTAATTGAAATTACTTACACTAAACTAATTTATTTTATTATTTGTTAGTGTACTAAATTGTATTTATGTTCACACGAATTCTAATTACTTTTTTATCTTAGACTTTCCAGGTTCCACAGGATAAGAAGCTTAATCTTCCGGCGGAGACAAAGCGGAACGGTAAGACAACAAAATAGAAATTAATTTTTAATCAATAGGAAGTTTCTTATTTTTATTTATTTATAATTATGAAATTTATAAGTTTATTTTTTCTCTTTGTACTAACTCTAAGCGTAAAAGTTGTGACAAAAGGTTTAAATTGTTTATGTGAAGATATTAAGATAGAACTTCCGAAGAAACTAAATTGACGCTCACAATTCTTAATTTAAATTCAGGAATGCGTGTAACTATGCGTTAATGCCGAAATATTCAATGCAAGTCACCATCTTCTTCAGCGTATAATGGATCGTTGCATCAAGAAAATCAAGACCCAAATATTCTTTGCCGATTGAAAAGTTTGAAGCAAATCATATCTACTATTTCGAGCTATCAGGGAAAGTGATATTATCAGCTGAGCTTTATTAGTTAATACAAACTTTTTTCTGAACTAATTGATTTTATTTTTATATTTCACCATATTACCAGGAAACATAACTACACATATAAAAAGAAAAAATTCTCACAACACAGATGAAACCCCAATAATTAATTGAAACAGAAATCTTAATGTATTATAAATTACCATATTTGCTACAAACTATCCAATGTTAGGTGTAAACTTAGCCATATCTGAAATATATATATATATATATTTTTTTTTTAATTATGTGATGGAAACTATAAAGGGTGATTGAAAAGAGCAGTGTGTGTTTATGTAAATAAATAAGCTTCTGAAGAAGATGGAGATTTCCATTGAAAATTTCGGTATTGACAGCTGGTATTTAGACACATTCCGGAGTTTAATTTAATAGTTGGTTAGGACATAGTTTAACTCAGTTTTTTTTATTTCGCTGCTACCTCTCTGAAAAGGAAGATGTGAAATTGTCATCCATATTTATAGTTTTAACCTCCTGTCACAGAAATAAAGCATAATCCACTAATGAAACGTACCTTAACCCAATTCTAGAATACTCTTAGCGTTTAATGAAAAAAATATTCACAGATGAGAAATATACCAATCGATAGAACAAAATGATATGTGTGATTTTAAAAGGTCATGCGTAGTTTTTGAGAGAATGGAGGGAAAAAATAATTAATTTATAAAGTTAAAAATTTATTCTGTACCAGAACTTATTGAGTTGAAACATGTTAAAATAAAACTCCATTAAGCTTTTCATTATGACATAGCCCTAATGAGATATAGGCCTAAATTATCATGAACTCTTAAATTTTTATTTTTATTTAACTAAAATATTGTCCAAAGATAAGACCATTGGCACAAATCCCTCTCAATCTTGGAGCTGGGGGAAATGTGCCCCCAATAATCCGATTTGAAATGTGTTTTTTTGGAGGGGGGAGAAATGTGATACTATTTGTGTCTACTACAAAGAAAAGTGAGATGAAATTGATGTTTCTTGCTGTATAATACACAACAGGTTCACCTCGGAAATCAAATTCATCTACCGTAATATGAGTCTCATCTCCCCTCCCCCCTTCCAGAATAAGCCTCAAATCTGCTTAAAAAATGAACTGTCTTACCCGTTCCCCCCAATGTTGAAGACAGATTTACTCCGATGGAGAAGACAAATCGACAGATCCACGGAAATGAACGAAATAATGTCGTTCTTTACAAATAATAAATGACTGTTTTTAATATGCTGGAAGAAATCATACTACACATGTAGCAAAACTCACTTGAAGTAGGAGATTGTACTTATTGTGGACACAAACACTTTATATATATACTATTGAATTCCCAGCTGTTAATGATGTTTATATGCAACTAGAGATATTATGTAGAAAATAAAAGTACAGGGGTATTGTTACAAGTAAGATGAGTCATTGATGAAACAGATTTAAACTGGAACTAAAATAACTTGATTTATATTTCGTAGGAGGAAGTAACACGAAGACGGATCACTCCACCACCAACTGAGGAACGAAGTCATCCCATCTCTCCTCCTGGGACCTCGCAGATGGAGCGTGAGACGATGGTCAAAGAAGTTTTCGTGGAGGAGATCAAGGAGGTAAGCTGATTTATTATTTATTTATTTATTGATTCCAATGATACTAATAACAGTATTAGATTGAAGTCATGCAAATGCTTATTTGAATATTTAGTTTGCAAAACTCGCCGGTATTGAGATAAGCCTAGAATTAAAGTCGATGTTTAGAATACTCGGATGTTGCTTTCTTTTTAACCCAACAATCGGCACGTGTATAATACCCTTGGTGTAACCACGTTTTTACCAGTGCGTTGCATCCCATTCTTCTAAAGGCTTTCCTACAAGAAGTTATTCTCAGAGGTGAGATGCGAGTTTCAGCAAAGAGGGAGTTTCTTTTATCTGTAGTTACGTTGTTTATTAAACTGAATGCCTTCTGGCTTTGCGGAACTCTCAACAATAACTTTAATTATTTTTCTTGCCTCCTTGATGATTTGATGAATTTCTGCTTTAGGAAAACCTTGACTATCTACAAACACTTGAAAAATTTTTAATGTGATGTTAATCATCTCTGAAAGCTGGAAAGGAAAGGAAAATAAATATATTAGATTCTCAAGAACAATACTAATTTTTCTTTCTGTGCTCCTCTATTAGCTCTAGAGGTGGAGAGGCGATTTTAACAACCAGTTCGGGCGAATCAGTGCGAACTAGGTGAATGACATCACTGATACTGATTTTTTTTTCTTTTTACGAAACTAAGTAGCTTAGAATTATCATTATATATAGTTTTCTATATGAAATTTCAAGAATAATAAATAATGCTTCTCTATTCTCATTAAATTTCTATTGTTTTATTATAGCACGAACGGCGACAGGAACCAAGACCAAGAAAACAGCGGGAAGTCGATGATGATAATCTGAGGGAACACCCAGTTCAGGAGCCGCCGTATCCATATCCCATATCTTGGCGAAGTAGACTTCTCTGTGTGATCAGTTGTGCAGCTAGATGCGTTGTCGCCCCGTTTTCGGCTTGTTTGTGCTTTGAAGTGGACCCGTGCGACAATTGGTGTAAGTTATTTTCATATTTTAATCTGTACAAATTAGTGTTATCACCATAAGAGTTATGATCATTAATCTTTATGAGTTAATCTTTTATGTACCAGTATACAAATGTTTACTTGGTTACACGGTGAAACCATGTTATAGCACTGATTACTGATGCTGTCCGTTGAACTGAAATGCAACTAGTTCATACCTAGTCCAGTAGATTGCAACTTTTTGTGGCAAACAAGTCTAGTTGTCTATATTTATTTATTTATTTCAAATTATATATATATTGTTCAAATTATATATATTTCATTTAAGTTTTCTCTTTGTGAACGAGACTTCCTTCGAAATTGCAAAAGAACTTTTCGTGTTTACTGACAGGTAACATCGTGACCCATCTGTCAACAGAGATCAAGCAACCTATTTCTTCCACCCTCCATTTTTTGTTCACACAATGTTGTACGTATCAAAATTCGAAATTGTCTTGATCATAGCAATAAGAAAATGGCAGTTTTCCTCTTTTAATAGTCGCAGTTGGATTTTCACATTAAAAAATGATACAAAAAGTGCTACTATTACGCAAGTGAACACGGTAGTTTGATTATAAATGTTTAGGTCATTAGCGAAGCCATGACTACTTATATGTCGGTCTTACTCGACTTTTGCCCGAATATCACCCATTTTTTGTATGATTGGATGCCTACTGTGAGGAGCATCTTGGATATAAAAATTTCCACAAAGAAATTGATTGTTATCTTATCTTGCCCATAAATAGCACAAATTTCTTAAAAGGTCTGTGCAATATTTACGCCTTTACTGAAATAAAATTGTAAAATGTAGCGCAGTTTTGCGGGAAGTTCACTTATCTTAACGGTGCAGTACCTTACGTCTAACTAACTTACTTTATGGCCTATTGAACCCGGAGGTTCCATGCCACGTTCACAGAAGCTTTGCACTGACTCCTATCCTTAACCAACTGAATTCAGTTTCTACTTTATATTCCTATTTCTGCGAGATCCATTTTAATATTGCCCTCCTATCTGCGCCTAAGTCTTTCTAATGGTCGTTTTCCGATTGATCTTCCAGTCAAGACTTTGAAAGCGTTCCTGCTTTCTTCCAGCCTGGCTACATGACCTGTCCACCTGACCCTCTTAGATTTGATGACCCTAACAATGTTTGGTAAATCGCATAAATTATATACTTCCTCGTTATGAAGTTTCCGCCATTCCCCTTTTCCGTTCCTCTTGTGTCCGAATATTCTTCTTAGGATCTTGTTCTCAATTACTTTCAATCTACGTTCTTCCCTCAGAGTAAGCGAACATGTTTCGCAACCATACAGCACAACAGGTATGATTATCATTTTATATATTTTAAGTTTCAAATTCCTGGACAGAATTCGCGACGACAAGAGATTTTGAACTGAATAATAAATAAATATAGATTTTGAACTGAATAAGTACGAATTCCCTGGTTTTAGTCGACATTTAATTTCTTCGTGAATATGGTTTCCGTCTATTAATACTGATCCTAGATATTTGAAAGTATCCACTTACTTCTAATTGTAAGAATCCCATAACTTATACAGCTACTAGCTTCAATTATCAACTGTGAAATGGCCTTACGCCGAACACGCTGCGACTTATATACCCAGAGACTTGAGACAGTAGCTCCATTTTGCACGCAAAAAGCCTTATATAATACTGTATTCAACGTGTAACCTCCCTCTAAATATCATTAGTCCCCATGAGTACTAATAGTTCCCAGATGAACCCAAGTACAAAAACTGAAATTAGAAATAATGCTATTTAAATTGTATAAAATATAATAATTCAAATCCTCATTATTTTTATATTTTTGTTCATTTTAGATCAACGAGAGGAAAGAAGAAGAAGGTGGGAAAGAGAGTATGGAACCAGGGATCTTCCTCCCAACTTACTTCATCTTCGCCATGAATCTCAGTGTGGCCGCTGCTTCAAGTTTTATTTTTGTCCCTGCTGCTGCTGCATTCCTTGGTGCGACGAAGAGCGAGAGTGCTTCCTCTAAAGAGGAATTGAGGTAAAAAGATAAGCCTTTCTAAACATAATATATCTTTCGTTTTATCAATTCGCTTTAATGTCCTTATCTGTATTATGTATTTGTAAGTCTTCGATATTTCTCTTTGACGTC
The DNA here is from genome assembly GCF_964235325.1 of Thermobia domestica. Taxonomy (NCBI): domain Eukaryota; kingdom Metazoa; phylum Arthropoda; class Insecta; order Zygentoma; family Lepismatidae; genus Thermobia; species Thermobia domestica. The sequence goes on along the minus strand of NW_027656246.1, from coordinate 106,261 downwards.
TGTGTCTCGGATTTTCTGTATTAATTGTCTGGAGTTATGATTTCGGGTAATTTGACGGACTCTCAACTCGGCGACTTTTGAGAAATATTTCATCTTTTTCAATCCTTTAGGTTGTCATTTTGCAGAAGGGTTAAGTATTATGTTAAGATTAAATACATCTTTATTACCTATCTTTTTGCCTCAGAATATTCCAGTTCCTCACGAACTAAAATTACATCCATTAGACCAAAGGATGATTTGTATATATATGTGTATATAATTTATGTAGTAATTGTAGTTACTCAAAATTCAATAGTAAGCTTTTGCTAATTCTCAACGACAAGTCGTTTTGTAGAATCTAATACAGTGAAACCTCACAATAACGGACACCTCCATAATACGGACAGATTTTTTTTTTAATCCCGTTAAAACTGTTTGTATTATAATAGGACAGGAGCCTCAGCAGTCTTATTTTCCCCTAATGCTTTAGTAAGCTCTTTGTTCTCAGTTTATACATATTCAGCACAAAAAATGCTCCCTTCAATTTAAAAATAAAACGTGGTCACGCTAAGGAAACAGAAATTCTCTTCTCTACAAAACATCTTTCAAATTCAATCTCAATAAATTGGTGAACCACCACACACAACATTCTTCATTTTCCTGTACATCTATCCAAACTAAATTGCTTCCTGGCGTTACTCCTTCAACACTTTCTATGGTGGAGAACCAATTATAAGACCAAGAATTCTACACGAAATTTCTTTTCTTCCCTGAAAAAGTCACTACTTCTGTTTCCCTTGGTACTTGTATCTTCCCTTGCAACCCCACATAAACACATCTCTTCAATGATACTTCTATTTGTTTACAAAACGAATTCCTGCTTTACTCCCCCAACAATTGGAACATGTCTTCTCTGTAACTGTCAACTTTCATTTACAGACAAATAATTACGTCCTATCAATGCCCGTTATTCAAAGGTATCACTGTAGTAGGAAGATTTCTGCATGAAGTTTATATTGTATTGAGTTTATAACAGTATTTAATGATTATTGTTGCATTTCTATTCTTCAAGAAAACAAAAGTCATCATTACTTAACCTCAGAAGATCAAAGAATGTTTCAAATTGTTTCATGTAAGTTTCATATAGAACCAGTAGTACAGGACTTGTTCCAACGATTCAAGTGAAAAATGTTGAATCATCCTTTCTATATCATTGGCCTGTCACGTTGGGACCTTCACATCTTCGGTCTGCTGAAGAAGCCACTAAGGTGACAGGTTTTGATGAGATGACATTTCACATATGATGAAATGAAGGCCACCGTACAACAGTGGTTCAAAGACCACCTTCCCGAATTCTGTGTGGAGGAATTTAAACAGCATCATAATTGGACAAGTGCCTGAATGCTTGTGGTGACTTTTGACAAACACATTGACTCTCAGTCACATTAAGTAAATATTTCAGCGACTGTAGATTTTAAATACAAGAGAGAACTATAAAATTATCTAGTACATAGTGTTAAAAACTCAGGTCAATGTATTCACAGATGATGGTGCTACACTTCCAAACGGGTTTGATTTATTTTAAAAATTAAAGGTGGTTACGAGTATCAAATCTCAGACTTAGTGATCGAAAGTTAAGAATACTAATATTCCAACTGTTTCTTTACACAATACATATGCACTGTTATAGACTCAATATAGAAATCAATAAAAATAATAATAATAATAAAATAAAAAAGTAAAAAAAATAAAAAATATAAAAAAGAAAAAAAAATAAAAAATAAAAAAGTAAAAAAATAAAAAAATAAAAAAAAGTAAAAAAAATATAAAGTAGGTAGAAAGTAGTGTCAAGTAGAACAGTTGTGTAGAAAGTAGAATGTAGTGTAGTATAGAACAGATATATAATATAGAAATAGAAAATATATTGAGTAATGCAGAAATCTGAAAAACAAAAGTAAAATAGATTCCAAGCGAAGTAGAAAAAAAGAAAAAAAAGATTAACCCTAAGTACAACAAATCAGGAGAAAATGAATCACTTGCTAAGCGTCACAACATGTATTTTGCTCCTTTTCCACAACGGATTTCGACTGGATTTTTGACACGTATGTACGGTGTTAGTCTATTCCTAATGCACTGTACCAGGTACATCTGGGCGTTAATAGCAAATCCAAATCGACACAACAACGGTTGGCTAACACTTTTAGGACCCATAGCAATCCAAACAAGCACTTTCTCTTCAAATTTCTTCTTTTTGGAAAATTTAACACTAGATGGGACTGTAGAGATTTAAGATGTATAGAAACCGTCATTTCCATTGATAGAGGCATGGGACAATCTAACATAGGCTTCATCATCCAAGATGAAATCACGAGCATCGAATTTTTGCAACAAGTGGCCACACTTGAGTTTAATCATGCTTTTTTGTAGTTCTGTGTGCTTCGGGATGGTCACTCAATTCCATTCTTACATCTTTTAATGATGTTGTAGGTTGTTCTACGCGGTACTCCTTCCGCTGTAAAATGTTTTACTGTGCACATTTTACCCGTGCTTTGTTGTGTCCCATAGAACTTGTACACACATTAGATCATCCTCGCCGTCAAACAGGATCACGATAGCACCACTTGTTCCTGTATCTGTTGGTGCACTACTGGCTCATCATCCTGACAGGTCTACCGCCTGTTCATGTACTACGTGAGACAGGTGCTGTCCTCTAGAAGTTTGTATATATTTATATTGAACACACTTTACTATGTGACAGTAGCATTTTATGAAAACTGATAAACCTTCTCTTGGCACATTTCTTTTTCTTTTTCGCCTCTTTCTCAAACATCGATTTTGTTATCAATATATGTAGTATATCTTCCAAATCGACTTCTCTCAAAATAATCCTGAATGTCATGTCGCTGTAATTCTCTTGTAAATATAATTGACCATATCAATCGGTATTTCGCATGATATTATGTCTTCCTGTCATGCTTGAAGTTGCAGATGCTTCTTCACTATAGTATATTTGTAGGTCATCCTAAAAGCTATTTTCTTTTATTGAAATTCCTGTTTCGTGCGCATCGACAAATTATGCTATGCAAAGAGATTTCATGAGAATGTTCACGTGTTCTATGGCGCTCTTTGAATGATTAGGGCACATTAGATGGAAACATCTTTTGTCATGATCATTGTACTCTAGGGTTAATTCCAAAAAACATTAGAATTAGATTGTAGAAATATAGTATAGTGTAGATTTCAAATGAATATCAGTTAATTAAAGAATAAAAAAATTAAAGTATTTGTTGTAATTAAATGAATATTAGATTAGTTGAAAAATGGAAGTCATTACGCTTGGAATAGAAATGAACCACATATTTCGTAAATCTTGACAATTTTTAAATTCTACACTGCTTGACAAACTTTAAAAAATGCTTACTAAAATTAATTGACATATTTTTGTTGAACTTCTTTTGTTTTGATTTTCATGTGTATATTCCATTACTTAGACTTGATTCAAGACCATAATAAACACTGTTGTAATAAATTAAACAAGCTGAGACTGCCTTCCGTGTTCCACATTTTAAATGCTTCGAGCTTGGATATTTCAGCTTTCTTCAGTGTCCACGTTTCTGATCCGTAAAGCGCCACGCTCCATACCAAGTCATAATAAATCATTTACGAACATCCAACGACACATTTCTTGATGTTAGCAGTCCTCTTTTTCTATTGAATGCATGTTTAGCCTGTGCTATTCTGGAACTTACATCTTTTTCACTTCCGTCCGAGAATATTAGACTTCCTAAATAAGGTAACCCTTCGATTTTTTTCTCCATCTAGCCATACGTTTGCCCCTTCCTCTGCTGCTCTTGTGTACTTTATCGCTTTGGTTTTCTTCTTATTTATCTTCATTTTGCATGTTTTTCCAGTTAATCTTTCAAGTTTGAAAGTCTGGGATGATAGCTATGTATACAATGTCTCATGTACCCCCTTTGAACTAACTTTTTATAATGGGTTAATACCTCAACTTATCCACTATGCTTTACTTTCCAATTTTCAATGTTCATTTTAGTTTTAGTTGGGTTTGTTTCAACTTTAGGCCATGATTTTTCAATTTGTCGTAAATATTCTAGTGTCTGTTAATTTAACAGACTTGTTAATAACAGGTCTGTTAATTTCAAATATTCAGAACGTGTCTCCGAAGTCTAATATTGCTAAGAACTTGAATTTCTATCACTCTACCATTACAAACACTTCCCAAGATCCATGATTTTTTATCCAATAAAGAGTAACCGATTGTTCTGTGTTATGTGTCTGGTTTACATTTAATAAATTGAACTGTTAGTTCTGAGCTGTAAATTAGTCGCTTTTTCAATAATCTCTAACATGACAGCACACACTTTTCTTTATAATAATAATAATAATAATAATAATAAAAACCAATGTACATACAATTTTTACTAAAGCTACAAGAAGCATGTGACAGCTAGAATTTTCTAAAAAGGCCATTTATGAATAGTTTCTGATAACAGTAAAAACTGTTTTTATTATTTGTTAAATTTTTTCTAGATTCTTTCAGAGAAACTGATGTTTCCCAATAACTATTGCAAGCTTTTTTGCAATAATAGTTTCGGAATCACCATCAAAAGAAAAGATTTATGCACAATAGGCGAAATAGCTATGTTTCTTCACGTGGTTTTCCACTAAAATACTTATTTGTAAATAATAATAAGTAATAAAATAAAATAAATAAAAAAGAAACATAAAATTAATAACTAAAACATAAGAGATCAAACATTTATGCACAATAGGCGAAATAGTTCCCTAACTTCATAAGTCTTCTGATTCTACTTAAACATTATGTAGAGAACAAAATAGAGAAAATAAAATCACACACTATCTGTAGTGCATCATTGAGCTTACATCACTTACACATATTCCTATGCTTATTACTCGAACTTGGTTCAGTTAACAATGTTCTTCTTAATAAAAGCGAATATATCCTTGTTGGCTACTGGCCTTACATTTGTTTCAGTTATTTCTTTATAATCCGTAGAACATTACTTAAAGTAAATTCGAGTAGTTTTCACGAGGAAAGGACTGCAATTCACATCAAATGTGACTCATAGTCTACAGTACCATTTCGTGGTTGAGTGTTTCTTTGATTGCGCCTAATATCGGGTTCCACCCTGAGAAGTGGTTCGGATGTTTGTCTCATATTGTCTAGATGCTGATAAGCGATGTTGATGAGACCGCAGAATCTTTTGGGAAACGATGAAAAATAATGTCTTTATTGCAACTTCTGCTGTTGTTCTTCAAGTTGAAACAGCATTTTCTTTAGATATTAGACATACACTCACTCACTCAGCATTAACACATGAATATATGATAATAATGAAAAAATACACACAACAAAACACAGCCCACAACACAATCACAAAACAAACTAATTTCTAACAGAAACGCTTCTCAAATTCTTGTTTTCAGCCACACATGTTTCCCATTAATTTGCATTTGTGTATGTGTGTGTGTTTGTCCCTTTAGTTGTCGCCATGTGACGTCATAGTTTGATCTCTGCTTCCATGGAGAAAAAAGAGGCGTGTCTGACCCTAGCCTTAAATAGAGTAGTCTTGGTTCTTTCTGTAAACAAGTTATGTTCTGAAATATGTATCAAATTTTGGTGAAATTTGAGTGGTACAATTCTCTTCCATTACAACCCTGAGTGATAAATTATACATTCATTCATTCTCTGGTACTTATATGATTCTTTCTTCTAAAAAATCTCTAGCACATATTATAATCTTCGTATCTCTTTCTTCCTTCTTCCAATAGCTTCGGTTATGTTTACACGTCTTCTTTCAGATATTTCTTTGTCTTCAAATGGTTGCATAAGTTCTTATACGTCCTATTAACTCATATTCATACATAAAGTGTCTCTTGATTTTTCGATTTGCATCTTAACTACTATAGCACTAATGATGCATTACGTATCTTAATCTTCACAAATCCAAAATAAACAGTTAATGAGAAAGTCAACATTACATAGGTAAATAATATCATGAATGAAAAAAAAAAAAAAATTCACTCCTTTCAATTAACACAGTAATTTTGTCAATCAGTGGCATATAAATGTACATATTTATTATATATTTTTTAAATAAATAAAATCCCCTTCCTGTGGGACGCCTACACGTGCAAAATGATATCTACTGAATTGTGTTCAGTAGAAATCTGTTGCAGCGAGGCAGTTTGTGCAGTTATTTAGAAGTAAATAAAGAAAACCAATAACCAGATAGTGGTTTCCTTTGGACAATAAAAAAGAATTTGTTCTTCAGTTTGCATTTATACGTTTCATATTTAAAGCATAACATCAAAAAGTAATCTGATAGATATTATTTCGTAAAAAAAATAAATTAGTGAATTCTACTACTATCTTTTGGCTGTTGCTTATTAGAAATTAGAAATTGTACTACTATCTGTTGGCTGTTGCTTAATAATAGTTGTGCAGTGTCTCGTGGCGAAGGGGGTGTCCAGGAATAGCTCCTCTTCATATGATGAAGCTATCCCTGGGGCGAAGGGCCCACTAGAGGTAAGAGGTAATTAATATAGTTATAATTAGTATATTTTTAACTAAGTTTAGTTCATAAGAATTGAACGAGTTTAATATAATGTATTTTTTTTTTTAATTTTTTAATGAAAGCGTAAGAGAGTAATATTTTTGAAATATTCATAAAAACGAGAAAATAATAATTATATGTCATGTTTTCAATTATGTTTGTAATTTTATTGTAAATATTTTAATATATATATGTCATGTTATGTTTTTTCTAAATAATTATCTTTGTATATTTTATGAGTAGATAATTATGAAATGTTCATGTGATTACGCTACTGCGTAATTATATATTTAAATGTTTTGTTTTGTTTGTTCATGTTTTCATTTTACATTTTCATTTTGTATATACTATATATCAATGTTTTTGTTTAACTAACTTGTTTGTTAGCTTTAATAATTATTACCAATATACTTTTGTACTTAGCTCAAATGTTTTCTTTTCCTTTTAAATATTGAATGTATATTAACAGTGAATTTTGTAAAGTAAGTAAATTAAGCTGGCAAAACAGGATAGTCTGTGATAAACTTTCTGTTGGAAAGGAAAACAAACACTGTATGTTAAAGGTAAATACAAAATATTTATTGTACTTATAAAGATGTAAACAATATCTTAAGAAGATATTGTACTTTGATTTGTAACTTGTTAATGTAGCGTTGTTACTATATATGCACACAGGAGGGCTATTTTTTCAATCTCTAGTAAAGTAGAAATAAGAACATGAATACATAAATTCATCAGAATAAATCTAGTCATTAAAGTACTCATATAACAACTTGACGTAAACGTTTCAACGACCAAATTTTGTCATTCTCAGTACATGTTTCTTAAGGACATCACACTCCTTGTGGAACTACATTTTCTCATCTGCTGTAGAAATAAATGTTAATAAATTTTGAATTACTGCCTTTAAATTACCTTGTCAGGTAAAAGATGCCTGTGAATTATATATCTACACAATGCTATCTTGTTAATACAGCTTTACGTGATGGGAACTGGTATGGATTTCTTACTGAATCACGGGTGGTTTACCTCTTAAATCTGTTTTGTTTGTCCATTTTACCTGAATTAAAAACTTACTTTCAGTTCAACGAAATCTTGCAACTTATATAACAATCCTCAGCACATTTGTAAATTCATTTAACTTGCTATGAAGAACCGGTACGAATATTTCATTGAATCATTTTGACGAAACTTTTAAACTCTGCATTGTTTTCAACTTTACCGATACTCAAGTAAAAATTGTGGCAATGCCGACCAAGATACATATCTGTGCTCCAAACTTAATACACTTAACAAAATTATAAATCTTCGAACAACACTTTATTTTTCACTTGCGAAATATTGTTCTAATGTTGCTAACTCAAGATAGCACACTCTGATATATCACACAGGAGCAATCCTGTGCTATTTCTACATAGCTACCGTTGTAATTAAGGTATTTATCATATCTTTGCAAGAATTTATGCCCTCCGCAAAGTAGATTTTTTTCCCTTTTTACTTACTTATGGTCACTATAAGCCTTTGCTAGCTTTGAGGTGCACTTTCATCTCTATAATCTTGAACTGCACACATGTCTTGTCTCTCGTAACAATTTTGTCCAGGAAACCCTCCCCTTTCGCTTCGTAGCGTTCCGAAAATTTCAAGGCCGAGTCAGCAGACATTTCAGAAATTTTGAATTTACGTCTTTAATCAATTTCCGCCCGTGACTTCCTTTGCCATTCACCTTGGTACGTCCCTTTTAAAACTTTCTATGCCCTCATACACATAACTATCATTCATAAAGTTCTCGCTGTAGAGCTCATTCATTCGATGACAAATTGTGGCTGAAACCTAGAGAAAGCGATTTACAGCATTAGATCACACTTGGTAAGCACTACGATTACACTTGATATGTTCCTACGCTTGATACTCGAAAACTATTAACATGGAGATTGAAAAAATAGACATCTATATTTATAGTATGTGTAGGTAGCATGGGCGGAGTTATGGGGGGCATTGCCCCCCAACTTTTTGACAAAAAGTAAAAATGAAACTTATAAGACTCTTTAATTCTCATTTGTATTTACCGTGCTCCCCTCCCCAGCAAAAAAGGTCTGCCCCCCAGCAGACAATTTCTAACTCCGCCCATGGTAGGTAGGTAGGCTGATATAAAGGTAATAAATCGTAAGAATCGTTCATTAGGACTAAAATAAGACATACCGTATATATAATGTGTAAGTGTGTTGGTAAATAGCTAGATATAGAAGCAATCTTAAATTTTAAGAGTCATTCACTCGGGCTAAAATAGGATGTAGTCTTGAAATATATATATACAATATGTGTGTGTAGAGGTAGGTAGGTAGATAAATGTAGAGGTTACCATAAAATCATTAGACTAAAATAGGAAATAATGTTGAAATACATAGAGACGCATAACTCTTGTAAATGAAAATGTATCCAGTAATATTACAACGGATATAAAAATATGTTAGTGTAAAATTGAGTTATTTGGTATAATGTTGTTTGGCGAACTTTTAAAATTAGTATTAAAAAAACAGTAGTCTTGTCAATGAATGAACTGGATTTTCCGTTTTTTCTTCATAGGGTTGTAGAATTAGAAGAAATCGCAATTAATTCCAGGCAATTAATTCCTTTCGTTGTAGTAAAAGAATATTTATTTTTTTAAAACAATGTTAAATGGGTTAAATTATGTAAGATGTGGGTTGCTCAAGAATGCTAAGAAGTTAGGGTGTGCGTGTGTGTTTTTAAGTAAGATTAGATGGTAAATAATCTAAGAAAAATTATATTCTCCCTCGCTCTCTCTCTTTTTATTGAAGAATAACACAATTAGCTTGTTTAACTAAATTTTCATTTAAATTCAGCAAACTGGTAATTTAGAGGTAATTTTGTTGTTCAAATTTCATATATATATTGCATATCAGTAAATAGGGCTACATGTGTTGTTTTAATAAAAGATAAATTTTACAAGTTGTCGATTACCTTTCTACAAGTATGTTTATAATTCGTTGGTTTCCAATATTGATAAGGTCATTATGAGTATTAGTATATTTATAAGGTTGTAATAATAGTAATTTTTCACGTAGAATGTTTTCAACATCATAAGTAATAATCTGGTTCTAGTCACATTGCTTAAATTATCTAAGTAATATGATAATATAATGTTCCTATATGTTACTTTTAAAAGACTTTAGTTTAGTAAATTTTGTCACTTGTCAATCCATTGTATTGGTTTTATACAATGCTCTTTTGCTGTCAAATGAAAACCTATTCTCTGGCTTCTATCTTTGATCTGTGGTGTATTAGTTAACAACATCGTTAATTGCCTACATATATAATTATTAAAGTCAAATGTGTTTTGTGTATCTTCAGTCTAGTCTTTTGGGGTTTGCCCAGTTTGCATAAGGAGTTTGTCGCCGCATGTTGAGAGTCCGTCTATGTTCGTCATTATATATTTTGTGTATTTGTTCAGTAAAACTTTCAATTGACATATTGTGATCATAGGTCTTATTTTGTTCCGTTTCTGTCTTCAAATAATCTTGCTTTACTCCTTGGCTATTTAAATAATTAATCTTTTTTCGCTGAGACTAATTTTTCAGTTTGATCTGGAGTTCTTCATAGGAAGAAGCTATTTAAAAGATATATTTATTGATGACTGATATCGTAAGTATTCTGATCTTCTTTAATTTCCTACTAGATTAATGCACAGTAATGCAGGATCTTGGTTCACAGGTTCAAATGGCCATAACTTACATGAAACTGAATGAAATTTATTGAAATAAAAACTAACATTATCAATATAGTTCTGTCAACGTCTGTGGTTGTAGAACTGATAAAATCTCATAACGCATTCTTGATTTGGTTATTGAAGACGTGTTCGTGCAAGAAGCAGTCCAAGTGTAGAAAAAGGTGATAGTGGGCGAGAGGTCTGACGAATATGTTGGACGATATGTTGAGTTTCGTATCCTAATAAGTGTTCTGCAACATCATTTGCACGGCACTATTGTTACTAACATGATTGAGCCTTTTATGTTCAACAATGCTGGCCATAGGCGTTGAAAGTTTGATGCATTTGGTCAATTTCCTGATAATTTTCAATCGTGATGGATTCGCGCGGATTGAGGGGTTCACTCCATCTAAAGATCACTACACCATTGCCATGATCTTCGGGTATAACAGTTGTTTTAGAAAGTGTTTAGGAGCAGAAGCGCAATCTAGCTTTCGCGCGAAATGTCATACAAGATCTACAACGCGTTCTAAAACCGAATCTGTTTTATTGTGCAGGAGCAGCGTTTACCATCATAATCATAGATTCAGTGGTAGAGCGTTCACCTCTGGTGCAAGGGGTCCCTGGTTCGATCCTAGCTCACGCCAAGTGAACTTTATGGTGGACAAACCCGTGTGCGATTCTCCCGTTTCCTCCCACTCTTCATTCCATTATTCCATTCATTTCTCATTGTCACTGCCTCCTGAGCCTCGCCGGCATATCCATAGGACATAAAATTGAAAGATATCATTTCATTCATTTTATTTCATAATCATAGATTCTACCATTACTACAGGTAGTTTGCCGCAGCTGAGAAGCTTCCATGCATCACGTTCTTCAGCTAATCTCTTCGTCTTGTCGTATTAATTTTCTTTTTTAATACCGTCCATCAGCTGTAGGCTCTTTCCCTCTCTCTTTTCAACTTCGCCTTAGCTTCTGATATAATGCCTTCTCAGTGAATGTCCTAAGTAGTTTCTCTTCCTCTAAATTGTACTTTTCTCGTCCACTATTTCTAACACTTTCTTATTGATTTCCCGTCCAATCTAGGTAAATTTCTGTACTCTTCTTCACAGCTGTATTTAGAAAGCCTCCAGTCTTTTTTTTCTTAATTAAAAGTACCAATTTGTTCGATTCTTTGTACATTTTTGTGCTACGAATGTGTTCATCTTTTACTCATTTCATAATTTCTCGAATATCGTGCGACGGAAATCCCGTATAACTTCTCGCATCGTTGTCCCCGAGTCTGGATGTCCTTTAATTTGCAATCAGCATTAAACCAATGTTCGGGGGACTTACTTTGTCTTATGCTAAATACCGATGACAGAGCTGACACGCTGCTCAGTTATTTATGCATGCTACACTGAAGTTTAAATTCGTGGAGGTAGATTCGACAGAAATGGTTTCAATACATCAAAACGAAAACACAATCCATACTTTCTACGAGGTGTATATCTAAAATAAGTAACACATAAGCTGTTGAACGATATATAACACGGTGTATATATATAGATAACATCACTAGGATCACAGTCATGGTTTAAATTGAGGTACCCCAAATCCTGCATTACTTGTGCACCAACTCACTACTTATCAAATAGTTATGAAGGTACTATAGTTAAAAGATTGTATTAAAACTAGTAGTTTAGCAAATATTCTAACCAAACGTCTTCTTAAGCGTTATTTTGCTAGAATCGTTCTGTTATTATTGTTTCATGTTTGTATTTTGTGGCTTTTCCAGGAACGAAAAAGAAGGAAGATATCAACATAGCATTTATCTAGTATATAAGGGAAAGAAGAGACATGTTTAACCTGGTAGTAGATTAAGTTTAATAATAATTATAATAATAAATAGCGATTACCTAGGTTCTTTGTGATCCGAGACAAACCTATAACTCACATTTTCTAGTAATTTGAGAGTTAATAAACCGTTGATTTATTGGTTAGTTGGAATTTATCATCCATTTTCAATACCGGGGTTGTATGAGATGTAGACCTATAAGGTGCAATACAAATTTCGGTAAAACAATCAAATTTCAAAGTCCTCCGACCGAGAATCGAACTCGAGGTCACGTGTATCAAAGGTGCGCACTCTAGCTACTAGCCAGTGGAGACAGATAATAAATGATTGAGAATTGGTGATTGGTTGCAATGTGTACTTCAAATAATTCTTCTTTCTCTCCTCAGTCATAGGTTGTAGGCAATATGCAATTTTAAAACTTTTCCCTCCCTTGGAAGAGCTGTTTTATACTTTTGATAAGGTCTCTTCTTCGTAACTGCATCTAGATATTCTATCGTTGTTCTTCCTCTTCCTGGTTTTTCTTCTGCCTTTTCCTCTATTAACACGATAATCCAATCGGAGTGCCGAATAAGTTGGCCAAGCATGCTGTTTCTTCTTTTTCCTATTATCTTCATGATATGTCGTTCTTCATCAGCTTCGTTTAGTACGTCTCCATTCCTTTTCCTTTCGGTCCATGATACGCACAGCATTCTGCGCTAATACCACATTTCAAATGTTTCCAGCTGGAATATTTCAGGTTTTCTCAATGTCCGTGTCTTTGATCCGTAAAGCGCCACGCTCCATACCAGAGTCTTAATAAATCGTTTCCGAACGTTCAACGACACATTTCTTGATGCTAGTAGTCCTCTTTTCTTATTGAATGCTTGTTTAGCGTGCGCTATTCTGGAACTTACGTCCTTTTCACTTCTTCAGTCCAAGAAATTAGACTTCCTAAATAAAGGAACGTCTTAACGTCTTCAATTTTCTCTCCCCCTAGCCATACATTTACCTCTTCCTTTAAAATAATTAGACACCATAAAAATAAACATTATCATCAAAATAAACAATGATAGGATTTTTTAAACCTTTATTTGAAGTCGAACTTCCCAAGTAAGGAAAAGAATCTTAGAAATATACCGCGATCTCTGTGTATATATTGGAAACCTCTTTTATATTTCATAATTTTAAATCTAAAATCTTCACGGCCGTCGTCTTGAGTTTTCAGTTTAGTTGATATTTATTATTATTATTATTATTATTATTATTATTATTATTATTATTATTATTATTATTATTATTATTATTATTACTACATAATACGTAGTATGTAGTACATTATGTCTATAAGGAAAATAGATGTTACAAAAGAATATGATCGGTTGTATGGTAGTAGCATTGAGAGCATGAATTAATGAATTATTATTAAGGTTTCCGATCTTGTATCCTATTAATGTTTCACTTTTTTAGTATTAATCAATGAAACCAATTCCTTTACAGGAATGAATAGTTAATGTCCTTTAATCTGAATTCATTTTGCAAGATTTAGTCTACAGTTATGTGCTACAGAATAGAGAATACATTTCAACTGGAAATCGAACATGAAACTATATGCACCGAAAACAACTTAAGAGTCGAAACGCAAACAAACAAACACATAAACTATGAATAAAAAATACATATAAATGAAATATATGTAATATTCTTTTGTGACTTCTATTTCATTTAGTGTTACGTTAATGTATGTTTTATTTTTAAGGAAAACTGCAGAGGTGGCTGCAGTACATTTTTAACTCGCCTAAGCCGGTCCCCAGCCCGGTTGCAAAAGCAGGAGGGAAAATGTACGGCCAACTTCACCTGGAGGAAGATTCAACGGCACCTGGAGTCAAATTTTACGAAGAGGACTGCGACTGTGTAAGTTTAGTCTAAAATCAGTAAAGGTATAAAAAATTGAAATATGCATAATAAAATTGTTATTTTCATTGACTGCGTAGTTATTTTAAATACTCAGCCATATTTGATCCTTATACTAACATGACAATGTCTACAAAATAGTGTGATAACTGATAATAAGTTGTATATAAAGAAAACTATGCATTCAAGATAAATGACAATGTTACTGTTTAATATTAATAAAAGTATGTTCATTTTAAATAGCTTTTACCTACAGATTACGTCATGTTTGGTGAGGCTTTCCACTATTGTAACTTACATTAAAAATATTAATCCTTCAGTTAAGAATTGCATCGAACCCAGAATATTGATATCAACTTCTACTTGTGATACATAGATAGATAGATTTATATATAAAACTTACTAAAGAATTTAAGTTTTAAATTTTAGCTTTAACCTAAAATTCAGCCATTAAAAAATAATATCGTTATTTTGATGTTACGTTCTAGACTTTCCGTTTGTTTGTCTCTTGAGGCAAGAAAAACAAAATAGTCTATTTGATAAGAAAATTGACTCACCTTGTGCCTCTGTGTTTATTACTAAAACGGAATAGTTTCTTTTTCTCAGGGAATATCAGCACCATTTTTATTATTGTATAACCGGTCCTTACTTTTACGAGGGTGGTTCAGCATGCTCCGCCTCTGACTCCTGTCAGAAAACCAAACCAGTTATTTTTCAACCTAGTCCCTTGCAACATGAACACATGTCTCCAATCAGTTTTCAAGTGCTTCAATTCCAGCGGAAAAAAAAATCTTTTGATTCGTCCAGCAACCATTCATTCACAACATTCGTCACTTCTGAATCACTGGCAAAATGTTTTCCACGAAGATTTTTCTTCATGTTCGGAAACAGGTGGAAGTCACTAGGGGCTAGGTCTGGAGAATAACGGGCATGAGGGACAATTTCGAACTCTGCTGTTTGAATTGCAGCCACCACAACTTGGGAAGTATGGGCAGGAGCATTGTCGCAATGGAACAACACATCATGATCCAATATTCCGCGGCGTTTTTCCTTGATTGCAGTACGTAATTGTTCAATTAGGTTTGCAAAATAAACACCTGTGATTGTTTTCCCCTATTTGAGATAATCTATCAAAAGAATTCCTTCTGTAGTATCCCAGAAAACAGATGCCATGACTTTCCCTTTGATGGTTGAACCTTGAATTTCTTCGGTGGTGGAGGATTGGGGTGTTTCCATTGCATACTTTGACGTTTACATTCGGGATCGAAGTGATGAACCCACGTTTCATCTATTGCAACAAATCTCCTTAGAAATTTTGGCTTGTCAGCCTTTATTGTCCATAACAGGTTCTGACTTGTCACACAACGTATCCTCTTTTGCTGGGCCGTCAGCATTCGCGGCACTCAACGTGCAGAGATTTTTTTATTAACAAATTTTTATGTAGAATGGAATGTACACTACCAGTTGAGATGGCAGACAGTCACTCACCGTTCTGCTAAAATCATGTCATGCACTTTTGTAATCATTTCTGATGTGGTCACTACCATTCTCATCTTTACAGGTCTACCGACCACATTTAAATTCATGGCACCATTTCTTCACTAGGTCATATGTAAGGCTAGTCTCTCCAAGAGTTCCCACCTTATCTGCACGGATGTTGTTCGGTGCTACATTTTTCTTGAGTAAATATTTTGTCACTGCTCGGACCTTTGATTTCTCCATTTCTTCAAATGTAGCTATACTTCTTACTAATCATCACCCTGTAACAAACAGAAATTCTTGAAACTTTGTGGATATTAGTCTAAATTATGCTCAATATTATGTATAAAATTACAAGTATCTACTGTCACTAGAAACGGGTCAGGAGCGGAGCATGTTGAACCAACGTCGTACATTTCCTATTGTAAATCTTGTTTTCTTTAATTAACGATTAGTGCAAACTATTCAATGACTTGATTGTGATCTTTGATTATCGTTAATAATTGTGTATTTCACGTCAATTTTCTATGTTTATAAAAAATACCATTTACATTAACAGCGAACTTCCACAATATGTCTTTAATTTATGCTCAATGTGGATGTTCCTCAATTCATTTTTGGCTGTTGTAAACACTAATTCCACTGGCAGATTTAACATTTCGCAATTTAGTGAATTTTTGGACTAAGGTCATTGAACGCTTATTGTGGCTTGTGTAGTTTGTCAGTTAGATTTATTCTGAAAGCTAGTTTAAATTTTTGTTGGCATCAAAGTGAAATAATTTTCAATTGACGATTCAACTCCAAGTGAAGGCAATGTATCCAGCTCCAATGTATGAAATAATGTAAAATATTCTCAGAAAACATCTATTGAGATCCTGTTTAGGTTCCTTGATAAGACTGAATCTTAACGGTGAAGTTGTATAAAATGGAAAGATACCAATATAGGATTCATTACATTCGCCCGAAATATTGTAGATCCCTGAAATCAAAACATCTTTAAAATTATTTTTGTATGTTGATGAGAAACTTTCGACAGTGGTACCAGATTTTATGAGAAATTAATTCCAAAGGCATTGCCTACTTTCTTTAACCTTTCAGAAAAGACTGGCCAGAGGGATAAGGAACCCATGTTTTGTCAACTTTCGTAGTTATTTTTTTCTTTTTTTAATGATATTCCCATGCTGAATTTTTCCATTTTTCTAGCGTGTGTGTGACAAAGCCATTTTTCTTCCTTAAGCAAACAGTGTTTCGATGTTTTTATTGAGTTCTGTTCTTTTGTAGAATACTTGAAGGCTCTCAAAAGAAGTTTTTCCAAATAATCTCTTTGATGGGGTGGGAATGTGCCGATTGTTTATCAAAAAAATCTTAGGTTTTTATTTTTTCGTAGACCGAAGTGAAGAATTTGTTGTGCTTCCTATAAATGTGGATGTCCAGAAAATTAATGCTGTTTTCTGACTTTTCTTCTGTGATGAATTTTATACTATTGCGAATGCCCTTGAATTCTTTGAC
This sequence comes from Thermobia domestica, assembly GCF_964235325.1. Lineage (NCBI taxonomy): Eukaryota > Metazoa > Arthropoda > Insecta > Zygentoma > Lepismatidae > Thermobia > Thermobia domestica. The sequence continues at coordinate 89,244 of NW_027656246.1, read as the reverse complement.
TAGGTCTGAGAAGGTGTTCTTATCTTTGTAGATGATCAAAAAATTATCAACATACACTATCTACCAAAAGTCACCGCTACCAAAAATCAACGGTGAGAGATGTAATCCTGAAATGGAAACGTCACGGTGTCACCAGTGTTCCTAAACGGCCCGGCCGACCCAAGAAATTGACGAACAGGGACCGGAGAGTGCTGAAACGAGTGGTATCCAGCAATCGCCGTCAAACTGAATCTTCCATCTAGCACGAGTTCCACACTGCATCGGGCACATTAGTTTCACTGAGCACTGTCAGGACAGAACTGCATGCACTTGATTTCCATGGTAGAGCAGCTGCCCACAAGTCACACATTACTCCAACGAACAAAGCCAGGAAGTTGGCATGGTGTAAGGCTCATCGATATTGGACCCTAAACCAATGGAGAAATGTGTTATGGAGTGATGAATCACGCTACACGTGTTTCATGTCAGATGGTCGGATGTGAGTGTGGCTACATCCCGGGCAACGCTTCTTACCAGACTGCATTGTGTTAACAGTGAAATTTGGTGGTGATGGTGTAATGGTGTGGGGTGCATTTTGTTGGTTCGGCCTAGGCCCGCTTGTTGTTGTGCCTGGTAACACGAAGAGTGCAAATTATTTGGACGTTTTGGACAATTCAGTACTTCCCACATTGTGGAAATTCTTTGGAATGCACCCATGTTACGATCAGGATGATAATGCCCCTTGCCATAAAGCTGCCAATGTTAAGTCGTGGTATTACGGGAACAATGTGAGGGGTCACAAAATTCCAGTGGTCTGCTCAATCGCCGTGGAACATCTGTGGGATGAATTGGAGCGTTGTTTAAGATCCAGACCAACTCGTCGAAATTCAACTATAGAAATCGCGCCCAGTCGATAGCCAGTCGGGAGACTTTGAATTTAGCACAAATAAGTCGTCATAAAGTTTGTGGTCCCTCTGGAAGAAGAAAAAGCTAAACGTTGCCATACGTAGTACTTTCCTTTCCCTCGCCCCCTTTTCTCTCTCCCTCTCTTTCCCTCCAGTGTGTGTGTTCAAGCATTCAACTCGAGAGCGTATCTATCTCAAACTGTTTTCCTTTTAACAGAAAGAAGGAAAGAAAAGGGATCATTGACAAAAATTTGGCAACAGTTTGGGCTCAGTTTATTGCCCGTCAGTCAGTTTTCAAGGGAGAGGAAAAACAAACAGGACAGTATGAAAAGAAACCGCACACGAGAGCGGCTTCCCTTTGTGAGCAAGTGGCTACCTATAGGGTGAGGCTACTATACCGCACTTGGAACCGCCTTGCAGAAGGAGTGGGCTGCCATCTCACCTGATACCTATCAGCAACAGATGGAAAGTTTTCCTCGGAGGATACATAATGTGATCCAGGCCCTACTCAATATTAGGTGAGTCACGATTTGCTTCATTCCGAAAGTTGTGGGGTGACCGGTGACTTTTTGGAAGATAGTGTATGTACCAAAAATATTTGGGGAATTTGTACAGGGTGAGTCAAAAGTCCTTGGGCACCTACATAAGTTTGAAAATCGACGGGAAAAGTAAAAAGTGATGATGGAAACAGAGGTTTGATGTGGGGCCGCAACTTTTGGAGTGTATGACATTCATGGCTGCCATCTTGAAATCCGCCATTTTGGATTCAAGTCAATTTTTGTAAATGGGAATATGACACATCAAATAACACCAGCTTGAGCTCAGGAATTTAGTGGTGTAATTTGTTTTTTTTTTTCTATCTTGTACAGTTTAGAAGTTATTAATGTTCAAAGGTGGGAAATTACCTTGATACTGACCCAGTTCTCTCTCTGTTCCAGTGATCTAAAATGGGTCTGACACGTGAACAGAAGATCGAAATCATCCTTATATCAGGGGAACGCAGCTACCGGATGATAGCAGCTGAATACAACAGACGGCACCCAAACAGAGAACCGGTATCGCACAGCACGGTGGCTCACGTGATCACCAAATTCCGGGAGGCGGGCTCTGTTCAAGATGGGCACGTAGTGAGCGACCAAAGACTGCCACCAATGAGGAAACTGCAACGGCGGTTGTTGCGTCGTTTGTGAAAAGTCCTAAACGAAGTACCCGTCGTGTGTCCCTAGCATGTACAATAAGCCAATCCTCCGTTGTCCGGATATTGCACGCCAATCAGTGGCATCCTTACAAGCTGCACATGGAACATAAACTGAACGAGGATTACCCTGATCGCCGGTTGGAGTTTTGCATGTGGGCTACTGAACAACACGAACTGGATTCTGCGTTTGCCAAGGGCATACTGTTCAGCGACGAGGCGTATTTCACTTTGAGCGGGAAGGTTAATCAGCATAATTGTCGGTACTGGTGTGACGCAAATCCGAACTGGGTTGACCCGAGTCAAGAACATAGTCCAGCGAAGGTGATGGTGTGGTGTGGCATATGGGACACCCACATCATTGGGCCATTTTTCATTTACAACACCTTAACTACACCACAGTATCTGATGCTGCTGCAGAACCTTGTGTTTCCTGTCACACTGAACGCTGACGGCATTTTCCCATCTTATTTACAGCATTTTCCCATCTTATTTACAGCACGATGGAGCCCCTCCACACTATGGACTTGGTGTCCGTGAATGGTTGGATGAACAACTGCCAGGGAAGTGGATTGGTCGCCGTGATCCTGTGGAGGGGCCGCCCAGATCCCCTGACTTATCGCCGCTTGATTTTTATCTATGGGGATATCTGAAGCAGATAGTGTATGCTGAGACATTCCGTGATTTGAGACACCTGGAGGAACGCATCCAACAAGCCTGTGACCAAATTTCAGGAGACATTCTCCTCCGTGTGCAGTCAGAGTGGTTGCGGCGACCACAGTTGTGCATTGAACGGGATGGACAACACGTAGAACATGTGTTGTAGCATTCAGTATCAAGGTAATTTCCTACCTTTGAACATTAATAACTTCTAAACTGTACAAGATAGAAAAAAAAACAAATTATACCACTAAATTCCTGAGCCCAAGCTAGTGTTATTTCATGTGTCATATACCCCCTTCCTATTTACAAAAATTGACTTGAATCCAAAATGGCGGATTTCAAGATGGCGGCCATGAATGACATATACTCCAAAAGTTGCGGGCCCTCATCAAACCTCTGTTCCCACCATCACTTTTTACTTTTCCCGTCGATTTTCAAACTTATGCAGGTGTCCAAGGACTTTTGACTCACCCTGTATTTCTCATTGCTAAGAATTTTCTTTTCGAATTATCCATAACTATATAGTTAAGTAGAGGAGAAAATGGGTTTCCCATCCCAAGATCTTTTTGGTTGTGAATATATTCTTCAAATTAGATAATTATTGTCGAGAAGCTTTAAAGGAGTTTTATGACTTCGTAAATGATGAGATCGGATGCCTTGTTTCTCTTAGTTTCCTTTGTGTACAGGATATAGCTAAATTGATCAGTATTGAAGTAAACACAGCTTTGACGTCCAGCGAAGATAGATGTAAATTAACTAGTGATATGATGTCTGGAATGACTTCCATACCATTCTTGATGGAGTACTCAAAAGGTTTGGTGTTAGAAATGAAAAATGTCTAGTGAATTAGCCATTTGCATGACATGTAAGAGTAAGAATCTGGTGATAAGTAATAAAAGTGGTGCTGGTGACGTTCCCAGAGAGGAAGAAAATATTCAGTTACAGTATTCAGTTAAGAAAATATTCAGTTAACATGGAGGCACAAGGTGAGTCACTTTTCTTATGAATTCGTGCCCTATAGCTTCTATAAATACGTGGGTCAGTCAGAAAGTTAGTTGCACTCTTTTGTAAATATTTTCAGTAAAAGGCTATTTTGATGAAATTGTGTGGTAACACTGCAGACACGTAGCTGTATCGTGTGACGTAGCGGCTTTCACGAGGCAAGTGGAAGTGCTCTGATAATTAGTCGTAAACATGTCTCGACAGCTGCAAGTGGCGTCCAAATTGGAAATGCGTGCAGTGATACTTTTTTTTTTGTGGGCGAAAAGGTGTGGTTACACTGAAATTTATCGGATTTAAAAGTCGACGACCAAATAAACTGTTCAAAGGCATTGTGCAAGACCTCATGCAGCACAACAAACGTGCGAACTTCTGACAAAGTTTAGGTGGGAAGTGTGAGATCATCCCCCTTATAGCCCAGACCTTTCACCTTGTGACTTCCATGTGTTTGGTCCCATGAAAGACGAACTTTCAAAATTACGATGCGTGAGAAAGTACAGATAAGGAACTGCAAAACCAACGTGACTGGCGTCACTTTGGTCACTTGAACATCTGGTCAGCCAGTATTTATCTAAACTACTGCAATATTTCCATAAGCGATTAAAGAAAGCACTTAATTCATTTCCAAATAACTGCAGAATATATACTGTGCATAATAACAAGTCAGGGAGAAACACTGAAATGGTTCGTCACTAACTGAAATTTTCTCACCAAAAGCAATGTTTTAAATGTATATATAAAAAAGCAATGAAAGACTTCTTTGTTCAGTAGTGTGGGAAAGAAGCAATTCCCACCGAAGAAAGAACTTATATGCGTCGCAGAATAAAGTATAAATCGAAAATAATAATCACTGTCTTTTCGAAATATACAGAGTGTCCACAAAATATCCTTCTATAACCTGGTATCGTTATATAATGGACTTGAAGATCATGAAAGTAAAAGAAAGGAAAGAGAGAAACAGCAATAGAAAAATAGAGGCATATCACTGAGGATGCCAGTGCCTACTCTGGGCCACCGGGCTGTATGTCAGGCAATATGTAAATTAGGCAATTAAGTGAAGTAATGGAACTACATGATGAATCACAGCAAACTATAAACCCTTATACCTACTGTTATTGCATCGATATTTTATTCGAGTCAGTACACTTGACAAAACATCCATTTAGTCGACGTTTATAGATATAGAAACACTATTATTGCAAAAAATGATGACGGACACTATATACTCATCATAAATTGTTCTGTGTTCAGTTTTCCAATTTTCAGAAAAGGTATAAAAGGCATACTAATCTACTAAGTTTGATCTTAAGTTATCCTTTTTTCGTAACACAATAACCAAAACATGAATTAAGAAGCGGTTCAAGATGTACCCCGGAGAGTAGGCCTATAAGAATATGCGAAGAGTGAATTTATGAAATACAATCCTAAAATAATACTCCTTGACGCGCCACACAGGTAATAATATTGGCTGTTTTATAAGTGTCAAATCTGAAACTCTATCTAGTTTTGAGGTAGACGTCTACTTCTGTAACTATTACTAAATTCCACTTGCTTTTAATGGAACATTTGCTTTTACCTAATATTAAATGAGGCACCAGATACAGTACGAAAATTAGAAGTGGGCTGAAGATGCCACAACAAGAGAAAAGAAACACTGGACATTTAGTAAACCCACCTCTCATACTAAGAAATAAAACGGTTTGCTCAGTTTAGTAAGAGAATTACTTCTCTTACCTTTCAGAAATAAAAATATTTTTTTTTTTATTGAGCTGTTTTTCTTATACAGGGTGCAGCACGTAAAATCGGCCCGTCGTAATATGGTTTATTGCATTTTTGGTTACAATTAAATTATTTTCAGCTTTCTACCAAGAGATGGCGTGTCGAACCTGGGACAAGACACTTGACCTGCAGGTGCACATGAAAAGCAGTTGCAGCCGCAGCCAGTGAAGTGTGTTCAAATAAGTAGAGAAGTAAGCCTCGTTGTGTGAAGTGATAATGCCGTACTTAATAACCGAGCGTGTTGTCATTATTGATGCGTTCATTCGTATTGGATCTTTTGCGAAAACAAAGAATTTGTTTCACGAGAAATTTCCAGAACTGTCTGCGCCAGCAAAAAGCACCATACAGGACTTGATTGAAAAATTGCGGCGTACAGGATTTGTTCAAATTACTCCCAGGAACAGACCACATCTACTAAACACGGAGGATACTTTCAGGGTGGAGAACACTTTCAGCACCTACTGTGAAGGTGAGTAATCATATTCAAAACATTACATTTCATTTTAAGTGTTGAATTTTTTTAATCATTGATTACGTTCATTTTCTGATGTCTTATGAAGGTTTTACGTGCCGCACCCTGTTAAACCATTCTGATACTGTAGGCACATAGTTTCATCTCTTGCCACTTCTCCATGTCGAGTCTCAATGTTCCACAGGCAAATGGACTTCATTCTTTTGCAGAAACTAAACATTGAGTGAACTGATTGATTTGATTTGATTTTGAGTTTAACGCCCCTTTCAGCAACAAGGCTATATGAGACGGAACCTTACTGATTAATCCCGTTAGTCACGATTCTGTAAATAATGTGTATTTTGTGTGAATTTGCCCATCAAAAGTGGAAAAATTGGGAAAAGATAGTGATGCCGATGAGGGAACAGATGATGAGCAGTAACGTGTCAGTGTTGTTTTTGCGAGTGTGAGTGCAAAACAGGAGAAAGAAACAAGTTTAAATAATTCCTGAATAATTTAGTGTTTGTTTGTGTGTGTGTGTGTGTGTATGTATATATTGGTATAATATACTAATATAATATACATATTGGTATAATATGATACCGATAATGGTTGCTATAAAACTGACGCAAGCAAATGTTGTACCGTAATTACATTAGGAAAAAGAAGTATCAGCAGATGCACATGAATATACCGTAAATTCCAGTAATAAGTTCAATGTTTCTTTATTTTCCCACAACATTATTTGTTTTTCCATGTTTATTAATCTTTTTTTTTTCATTCTTTAAAATCAATGCAGTGTAGGTTTTCATTTTTGCCAAGGGTGCATCTTGCATTCGAGGACTTTTTTTTTTTTAATTTTTCGTTAAAAAATTGGGGTTGCGTCTTACATTTGAGGGCGTGTTAGATTCGCGAAAATAAGGTACCGTACTTATTTTCTGGAATGAAAAGTGAATCGAAATCAGATCAAAGACTAGCATATGCTCAAATAATAATCGTATATACTGTGGGTATGATTCCTGCTGGGTTGAACTGCCTCGGATACGAGCCCGAGCAGTGGTTCGAATCCTACTTTAAACAGTAAGTAATATCTCATATAGCCTCTATGTTCCAAAGAGACATTCAACTCCAATCAACCAAGCAATAATTATGTTAATAATAATAATAATAATAATAATAATAATAATAATAATAATAATAATAATAATAATACAAGTCACATAAAACCATATCTCAGGATAATAATTGAGTAATAAATGGGCTCTTTTATTAATATTTAATTTTACTATTAACTGTACTGTTTCGGTGTTCCCTGAAACCTTCCTCAGCAGTCTGTGCATCTCACGTGTAATTCAGCTTATTTCTTCTAATGTTGTCTTACACTATTTCGTATGACGACCGACTGTAGGCAGGTTATTCGAAATTTTCTAACGGAAAAAGGGCATCACAACATCAGCCAAAATTAAGAAAATTGGAATTTCAGAATTTAAAAGATTGGCTGATCATAAAATCAGATAAAGAAGTTACATTTACTGATTTAGACAAATAGGATTACACAAAAATTAAGAACTAAAATTAACAACAACTACATCATTTTAGTTCCAATTCATCGAATGAAGTTTCACAGAAAATCAATAACTTATTGGATGAATCGGAGGTGATAGATGAAAATCTAGCTAAGAGTCTAAAAACTCATCCTCCAATTCTGCTACTAATCTTTGGTTTACCTAAAGCGCAGAAAGAAGGTATCCCTCTTAAGATTCATAGTTCCTGATAGGAACTTTATAACTTCCATTTATAGAAAAGCGAAGTGGTTATCGAATTATAGGCCTATTTTTAAACACGGAAGAAATCAAATATATCATAAATAACAGTGTTGATATTAAAACAGGAAGTTGCTCATTAGTCAATGTCAGTGGTTGAAAATGAACGACGTTGGACGTCGTGCACGTGTATAATTCCTCTTCGGTCAATCTTGCTATCGAATGCACTCAGAAAAGGCTCTAAATCAATCCAATTCAATCATTTAGGAATACGCGAAATTGTAACGTTTTGGAGCCTTGCCTTACCACCAGAAATAACTTAAAAAAAAAAAGTCCAAGTCAACTGTAATTCACTATATGTGTAGCGCTATGGAGAATATGCAGATGATCGGAGATTCAAAGATCAGGAACAACACGAATGATCACCAGGGAGTAATAATATCAGCAGTAAGGAATTCAGCCCTGGTTGTATTAATCGGTTGTCAAGCATGACAGAGTGAGTGAGCACAGTGCAGGAAGGTCAAGAAACATATCAACCTCGTCGCCGCATTAGACAGCGTTACCAGCATTTGATAGCATTTGAAAGGGGCCGCATCGTGAGGTTCCACTAGGTCGGCAGGGCGTTTCGTGCAATTGAAACACATGTGGAACATTCTATTGTCACTGTGGCCCGATGTTGGAGCTAGGGACGCAACAACACATGACGTGAAGCTTCCAATTGACCACGGCAGATCACACAACACGGGAGGATCGTCGCATTATCTGTGAAGCATTACGTAACCCTGTCACGCCTGCCATGCAAACAAAATAATGGGCTCTGTAGAACACCTTTTGTCCTCTGCGTAGTTTTCCAATAACACCAGTGCATAAATAACAGCGTGTGAAGTGATGTTGCACTCGGAATCCTCATGAATGATAGGATCGTGTTGACTGATGAATCTCGATTCTACAACAAAATTTTCGGATAAAATTTTCGGTAAGTTTTGAAAAGTTGTGGTCTGTACACTTTTTTTTTTTTTTTTTGGTTTGATAACTAGACTCATTCACGAGTATATCATACAAATTGGGAATGTTCGGAATATTATATTAGAATGACAAAAAGAAACGTAGAAACTGAGTTAAAGAACTCATTAGAGACGCATGAAATTAAGATACTGTTGTGATAGGTAGCTCGAAACGTCCGTATTTAGACACAATATTGGATCGTTTAAATTGTTACATATATCGTCATCTTACATCGACAGAAATGTGTATGAATTACTTTTCATCAGAACAAGGAACTGAAGTTCGAATATAGACAATGGAAACTTTCAGTGAGGTTTCAATATAAAAGTATAAATGTTTATTATTCAAATGAAGTTTAATATTCACATACAGGTGAAGTGAAAGACAGAATTATCTATATTAGGCATTTCGTAAGCCAAACACCTTTTGTTGTAAATTTTATTGTAGTTTCAGTCGGGACATTTTGTTATAAATTTTATCCCTCAGTTCGGTGGTTCCTATCATGTTTTTCCACAGGCTGATTTTTTAAAAACTCACGGATTTCATATGGGTTTAAAATTTCTAATTGAAGTCCGATTTTCATGTGGTTTGTGGCAAATTATCAAGGATGAATGGAAGATTTCTGGGACTGGTTTAAATTCACCGAGGGTAATATCGCCCATGTATCAAGAAAAACAGCAAATATTCGCGAACCTTACAATGGAATGTGGTTTTGGATTTTTAAAGCGAAATTGCAGAATACAAATTAAGTGTTAGTGAGAATACAAAGTAAATGTTAGTGGTAATACCCATAAATCACATGTTGAGTAGCTATAGCCGGTTTTTTGCGACAAACGACAAAGAGATTTCTTGGGCGACCTAAGGAGTCGATAGCTGACATCTTCCACAACACCCACCTGCGGAGTCCGATGCTTCCCTGTCTCACTCCGAAGCGATTCTGTTTCTTCCAATTTATTCACTAGTGATCATCTTATGTTCCTCTTTGGGGCAGATCGTGAGACAAATTTGTTTCTAAATGCCCTTTGCGTAGCAACAACAGATTCCGTTCTCCAAAAATTTTAACGATAAACTCATGTTGCTCCAAAGAGTACACTATTCTTACTTTGTCCTAATCATACTCACACAGTAGCACAGAATTGTACAGCACAATTCTCAATACAACGACCCAGCTTCTTGTTTCTTATTGACTTTGGCGATGTTGCCATCTAACGAATAAAACTCAAATCTCTACACCGCAACGCACCTCATTCAAATTGTAAGGTACAGTGGCGAATATTTGTTGTTTTTCTTGAAGCGTGGCCGATAATATCCCGGATATATTTAAACCAGTAAACATAGTTCCATAAATCTCCCATCCATCTTTGATCAGTTGTCACAAACTGCATGAAAATGGGACTTCAGTTAGAAATTCTAGACCCAAATAAAATCCGTAAGTTTTTTTTTTTTTTTTAAAAAAAATCACCCTGTAGAAAAACGTGATAGCAACCAACGAACTGAAGGATAAAATTTACAACAAAGGGCCCCATTTTCGGCGTACAATGACACCTTTCTCAGTAGATCTCTGCCACTCATGTACACTTTTCTCACTTGTTACAATTTTACTTTGCAATATTTCGTGTGCATGGTACAAAAATCACCCTTTATTTTTGTAATAAACTATTTAAAATTATTTGGACAATCTAACATTTATTTTATAGAAGATATACAACAGAATATACTACTGTATATGCTAGCCATTTATATGCTTCAATCGCTCCAACCCAATCATAGAGAGGAAAGGAAAGGGATTATGAAAATATGTTATGCGTGGTAATTGCATTACGTTGAAGGAATTTTATCATTGCTGAAAAGTAAAAGAATTTTGAAGTTCAACATTTGATTAAGAGTTTCAATTAGTTCTTTGATTTATACATATGAAAAAAAATATTTATCGCATTTAGAGGACACAAAAAATAGATGACGTGAACTATAATAGAAGTTTTTAGTCTGTGTGGCATGTACTAGCTAAATATGATCCCACAATTTTACAACCGAACAATTTACCTGAGGATTGTATTGTACCGGTGCATCCCAGTTCAAAGTCATTCAAAATCAGATCATTTATGGCCTGCTTCAAAACTAGAAGGTAGGTTGTACTCAATATTAGTACTAAAACTTTTGCTTAGCTTAACAGCGTTCTCTTCTTTGGTGTGAGAGATCCGGATTCGATTTCCGGTGGAAGCTCAAAGGTTTCTGATCTTAAAGTAAACTGTACGTTCAGCACTCTAAGCAAACAAACAAATAAAAAAGCTTGTCAGAGATAGATAAAATAACTATTGCTATTCACTATGAACGTTTCAGAAGAGTAAGAGAAATTTTAAAAATTACTTAGTAGATTTGAGTTTAAAAAAATATACATTTTGGAAATTTATGTAAAAGATTTGCATATGTTCTATATCAAGTGTGATTTTATTTAAAATTGCAACTTTAGTGTTATGATGTTTTGAAAAGTTGCATTTGGACGTAAATATATAATGACATAATAAAATTCCAATAATGAAACTGAGGAAATAGCTGTATCTGCCCACCGCATAGAACATAATTAAATCTCATAATCAACAATCGAGGAAGAAGTGTAAGAGAAACATTAAACAACTTTCCAAAATTTTTGCACATGTTCTTCAGTCATATTATGAAAAACTGTAGTACTCTGTCATCTTTGGCCAATAAAAAAATAAAATATAATTTTGAATTGGCTCAGCTCCTCCAGATTGCCAACAAGCTATTACTTTTACAATGTGGAAGTGTAAGTATGAAGCAAGGTGCCATATATTTTTTCTTGTCTTTTTAATATAAATTACAAAGATTAATTAAAAATAAAAATAAACGGAAAACAAAAAAAAAAGATAAAACCTTCCCATTTTCATATTTCCCTTGATATTTTCATAATTTTATCTATTATTTTCGATACTTTCATTTGCTCTCTTGCACTCCTACTCGTCCCACTATCTTCCTTCACCAAAGTGCATCTACGATAACACTACCACATGATCTTGCATTTCAATATGGCGTCCATCAGGATACCTCTCAGCTATTTATCTGTTCTTTATATCTTTCTTTTCTCCCAACTTCTTCCCCATATGGTGAAGTAATTTAGCGAAAGATTTCTAATTGAGATTTCAGTGTTGTGATCATTATTTCCGCTATTTTCTGGTAAGTAATTCTTTATGCAAAGTGTGACATACATAGAAGTAGTATTAAATTTATATTACATAAACGGAAGCAGATGCACTAAATCGGTTAATGTTGTATTGAGGCACCATCCTTTCTTTCCTGCATGAAGTTTAAACTCGCCCAACCTTGGTAGTTCCGAATAGGGTGTCACTCCGTCAACATGTATAACCACACTGTGGCGGAAAATGGATCGTGTGAAAATGAAACAAAGGACTAACATTTTTTTTTTTTTGTGAAAGTTAAAAAGTTGTCAACGAAAATATTCTAACTGATGATCGAAGCATGTGATGACGTTGGTATGTCCATAGTACAAGTAAACATTTATCTGAAGGAAAAGAAAGACTTCAAGGCAATGATTTTTTAGGCAAACCATGATCTTCAGTTACTGACACAAACATCAACAGATTTGCGAGGTGATCAAAAATTAACTATGCAATGGCTGAACTAATTGATCTTGGATAGGGAATTTGTTCGGAGAATTATCACAAAAGAATTAAACATGGGGAAAATCTGTTCCAAGGTTATGCCGGAAAATATCTCGCAGGAACAAAGACAGCGCTTCAAGAATTGTGTGTGGCTATGTTAGAATACATCGGAAAGGAACCAGGCTCGCTGGAATCTGTAATACCTTCGACTAAACATATATAATTTGCCTACAGCCCAGAGGCTACGCAGTAATCTATGGAGTAAAAATGTCTTGCTTTCCCAAGATCGAGAAAAGCACGCATTCAAGCTCAAAACTTCAGGCAATGCTGCTTGTTATTTGACGAACATGGAATTATACACTAGCCAATAAGGTCCTGTCTGTCTCCAATAAAATTACTCATACTCACTGGATCTCTCAATACATGGCTTTTTCTTCTTTTCCGTAGACTAGAGTCTAGGATCAAGGGAACTCGTTTTACCTCAATCGAAGAGATTGGATTTCCTCAGGATTTTCCATTTCCTCCCACATTCAGCCATTCAATTTTATTAATCATTCATCTTACTTCGCCTAAAGAGCATAAATAGGGGACGTAAAACCAGAAAATTTATTTTATTTTATTTTTAGGAAGAGGCAGATCTCCTAATTCAACTCATAGAAAATGACTTCTAGTATTGTTCCCAACAGGGTAACAGCATATGCACCTAACCTTTTAATTTGTTCCTAAGAGTTCTCAGACCACCAATCGGAGTTGTTATATGTTTCAGTGAATTAGGAGAATGCCCGTTCTTCCCACTGGAAGAAAAAGATGTATTGAAAATATTTGAAAGGTAATACAAACTTTGTCTGCTTTTTAAGATACTTGTTGAAGCAAGTTTGATTTTATCTGAAGTTATCTAAACCCTTACACAATTGTCAATAATAACATTTTATATCAGGAATAAGGCTAATCGTTTTCTCACAATCCAAATCGATGGATTTATCCAGTTCATGCGAATCGTTAGGCAAAATCTTTATAAAATTAAAATAGGAAATTACGAGGGCTGGAAAGAAATAAGTGATAACATTTAAATCTTTCGTGAACCATATATTGTATAATCATGAGACTTCTACAGGACCTCAACGTAATCCTTTGCAGCATGTTTCACCCGTTGCTAGATATGGAGAAGACGCGGGATACCAGCAGCGTTGCCCACTTTGTGGATGTCTGCAAGAGAGCGCCCTATAGCTCGAAATATGGCGTCTCTGGTGAAAAAACGCATCCCTCGCAGTGGTTCTTTCACTGTAGGGAACAGATGAAAGTCATGTAGACTCATGTCGGGTGAATAGGGTAGATGCTCTAGAACCTCCCACTCCCATCATGCAAACACGTTCCTCACATCAACTGAGTTGTGTCAACAGGTGTTTTAATGTAAAACAATGAGTGGGTCCCTTATGTAGTTGGGTCGTTCCTGCGCAGTGCAGGACGATGTTCCAGAAACCTGCGGTAGTACATTGCATTTACGGCCTGGTTCGGAGGAACTGCATGCCGTAATATGACACCACGTATATCGTATGCCACTATCAGCATCACCTTCACATTCCCCGGTTCCTGACGCAGCTTCTTAGGTCGGGGAAATGATGAGTGGCGCCATTTATTTGATTGGCGCTTAAGTTCTGGCTCATAAGAACACACCCATGTGTCGTCAAGTGTGATGATCCTGTCCAGAAACACGCCACTTTCCCGCCTGTAACATGCCAAATTATCACCGGCGAGGGTGTATCTATGCCATTTTTGAGTATCTGTTAGGTGATGCGGTACCCACTGGGATGCAGTTTTTCGGCAACAAAGGACATTAAGCAACATATTCAATACTGTAGTGTGGGATGTTCCTACCTCGTTAGCCAATTCCCTGGTAGTCCACCTCCTGTCCATATACAGCAAAAATTGAATCAATTCAATGACTCGATTGTCGACCCCATGTCGACCTCCACCTGGTTCCTATTGCACACTATCACGTCCTGCACGAAACGTTGCAATCCAACGCGCCACAGTCCGATATGGCAGTGCGTCATTACCGCATGCTTCACGTAGTCCTGAGTGGCATTCCCTGGCGTTTTTTCCACAGTCCACTTCGATTTTTATCCATGCACGTTGTTCTACCTTGGAAAACAGCCCTTTTGACAACCTACATTCAACACACTCCACTACTATCACTGCAGCATATACACTAGTGGCCCCACCAGGAGCGTAGCGTGCTATGAGATAATGAGACAGTGTCTACCCTTTCAAAATATTAATACACATTTAACATATTTTGCTCTTAGAAGTCAAATATGAATAATATTTTTTATTTATTTATATTTAAAAAATTGGAAGTTTTAATATTTAAATGATAGCAGTAATATCGTATTAAATTAGTAGGTAACTTTTTTTTTTTTTTTTAATGGCGAAGGAAAAGTTGCATTTCAGTAACTAACAGAATCTGCTTGAAACATGTCTCACAGCAAGTGAAAGAAGTCACAGCAGCACCCTCTAGAAAGCGACGCGCGTCTTCCTGTGGGAAGCTTCACGCCCCTATAAAAAAGCTCTGAAAGAGACACTTGCTCGAATGGCTCAGACAGTGATACCAATTTTGAGCAATAATACCAAATATAACAAAAATATGTTTATTTTTCTTCTACATATTTTTTCCTTATTCAAATGTAAATTATTAAGGAATAAAAAAATAAAAAAATCTTATGTAATTTAGCACCAGAATAATCCTTGAAGTCCTACCATAATTGGGGTGAAACCTAGCATAAGCGAGGTCCGACTTCTGTCTAATCACAATACTGGAGTAAGAAACATTGGTCCCTCTTTATTTGTGCGTAAGATTTTGTAGGTGGTTGTTTTCGTTTTCGTTGTTTGCGATTATAAGTTTAATTTACGTTGTGTTTGTGTGTGTAGGTTTCGTGTATATGTATAAACGTTTCCGTGTGTACTTTGAATCATGTGTGAACAAACTAATATAGATTTAGTGGATCATCTGCTAATAAATGGCTTTTCAAAATTTTCATATGAAGATAAGTGTGAAGTGAAAAAACAAAGCCCAACTCCAAATTTACTTTTAGTTCAAAAAGATGGCAAGGTGGTGAGGAAATTTCAGTCATCTTGGTATACAAAATACACGTGGTTGACAGGTAGTACTAAAAGAAATAAGCTTTATTGTTTTGTGTGTATTCTCTTTGGGGGAGATTCTGAGTGGAATGAAAGTGGTATTGAAACCGTGAAGAATTTTGAAAGGAAAGCAACTAAGCACCAATCCTCTCAAAAACACTTAAAAAATACGGAGTGCTTTCATATGCTGGGACGAAATCGAATAGAACATGCTCTGTCAGAATCTTCGCGTCTGGCTACCTTACAATATAATGAAAAAGTATCAACGAACAGAAGAGTTTTAGGTCGAATTATTGATGCAATTTGTTACTTAGGAAGACAAGAATTAGCGTTTCGTGGCCATCGCGAAGATGAGTTATCTGCAAATAAAGGTAACTATCTAGAGCTCTTAGACTTACTGGCTCAAGAAGAGCAGGAGCTTAGAATGCATTTTCAGTCTAACTCTGCTTTCAAAAGAACATCACCAGACATACAAAATGATTTGATTCAATCCATAAACCATGTATTGTTACAAACTATAAAGAAAGAAATAGACCAGACCTATTTTGTTTCCATTCAAGCTGATGACACTACTGATGTTTCTTGCAGAGCTCAATTGAGCATTATATTCCGATATGTAATAAAAGACAGAGTGGAAGAAAGATTTATCGGTTTTTTTGATGTTTCTAAAGACAAAATAGCGGTGGGTTTATCTGACATTATTTTGCATGTTCTGAAGGATTGGGACATAGGAAATAAACTTATATGTCAGACATACGATGGGGCGTCTGTAATGAAAGGTTGCCATACTAGCGTACAAGCACTTGTGAAGCAATTTTATCCATACACTTCTCATTCATTGTTATGCACACCAAATGAATCTTGTTTTATTGTATGCATCTAAGCATATAAAAGAAGTAAAGTTCTTCATATGTGACATAAGCACATTTCATACATTTTTTAGTAAGTCTTCTAAACGAAGCGAACTTTTGCGTGAACAAGGTTTCAAACTCCCTCATCACAGTGACACCAGATGGAATTACCATTCTAGAGGAGCGTTAACAATTAAAACTCATTTTAAAGAGTTGGAAAGAGCGGTAACCCATGTTATTGAAGATGATGAGTGGGACCCACCATCCGTTGAATATGCTCGTAGTTTAGCAAGAAAATTAAAAAATCCAACGTTTATGTTTCTGCTTTGCTTGTTCAGTAAATTGTTTGCGTTCACCGATAATCTATTTAGGATTCTACAATTAAAAAGTTGTTCCGATATTACATTATGCATCAATGAGGTTCGTTTTGTATTGAAGCAGTTTATGGAAATGAGGTGCGAGGAAACTATTATAGCCTGTTGTGAGGAAGCTCGTCAGCTAAATAGTAAAATAAAGTACGAGGAAACGCACTTGAGAAACTTGCGCCGGCTGACATTTGAAATTTTAGACTCATTTACAACTCAAATGAATGAAAGATTTAAAGATTTTGAGGAAATTACTTTCGTAGAATTGTTAAACGAGAAAAAGTTTCTCGAATATAAAGTTAACTTTCCTCTTAACAAACTGCAACAGTTAATGAAGACATATCCATTCTTCGACGAACAACAACTGAGAAACGAACTTGCTATTCTTTACAGTGACTCTGAAAAGTACCTGTCACCACACGCGTTATTAAAATATCTTCACGAGAATGAGCTACAAAGCATTTATGTGCAATTGACGAAGTTGTTACATTTGACTTTAAGTATTGCTGCTACAACGGCGTCAAGCGAAAGAAGCATAAGTGCTCTTAAACGCGTAAAAACATTTTTAAGGAATTCTATGTCTAATGAGAGACTTTCAGCTTTGAGTTTGATTGCCATTGAAAAATCTGCTTAAAGATGCTGCAAGTGATCCCTGTTTCAAACAAAAAGTTATTGATGTGTTCGCTGAGAAGAAGGATCGTCGCATCGAACTGTCATACAAGAAAATGTAGGAATTACCAAGGTATGTTGCACGATATATATATATATATATATATATATATATATATATATATATATATATATATATATATAATTTCTCGGTTTTCCATAGAATATTATGTACTAAGTAAGAATATGTTTCTTTACACTGAACAGCTAATAATTGATTTTTGTATATGTCGTACAAATGCAAATAATAATAATAATAATAGCATAGGTTATTTTTAACAATTGATATTTTTCTGGTGTACATTTATAACTTATCAGCTACTGATAGGAATGCTAGTATCTGTTTGCGTCTATCTAGAGTGTTGAAAAAATATTGAGATGTCTACCCACTTTGAAAACTTACGCTACGCTACTGGGCCCCACATGAGTTATATAGCTCCACCCACCTTCTACATATGTTGCTAACAGCAGCACGAACAAAAGACCCTGCGCGGGGATAAAACATTGTTGCTTCTTTCCAGCCCTCGTAGAATATTATAGAATTTCCCTTTTTTATGGTTTAGAAGAGGAATTTTCGAAAACACTAAAGCACGTGTTCGCTTGCTTTTAATGACGAGTTTATATACCAAGTTTCATCTCTTTTGTTTAAAGGGTTTGTGAGATATCATATCCTTAACAAAAAATTCTCTCCTTACGATATGTATTTCACTTAAAGTGAAATTACAAAACTCCATGTTCATCCACATACTATGTTCAACAATTCACGTTTCAAATTTCAAATAGTACAATCCCTTTCGTGACAAAAGAAATACAATATCGATTTCACTTTTATATATATTGACAGTGACTTTACAAGCACGCTTAAATATTCATTCTCATTATTCTCTATGGAGGCACAGTTGCTCAGTGGTAGAGCGCCCCAGAGGTAAAAGCCCCTGGGGTTCCTAGTCCGAGCCCCAGCCAAATAAGTTTGTGGTGGACAACATCGTGTCCGTGGGATTTCTCGGGGTACTCCCGTTTCCTTCCACTAGCTCATTCCACCAATTCTTTCATCATCGTTCACTTTCCTTAACCATCCATCTCCCTTCGCCCAAAGAACATAATCGTGGGATATTAAACTGAAAGATTTCTGCACCACGTGATTCAAACTCATTACATTATAATCCAAAGCACTTCTGCACTGGAATTGTAGACAAGTCCTGCTAGGACATAAATATGAATAAAATCAAACGTTAAATTCAATGGTTTTGATAAATTCTGTAGCACCAAAAGCATAGTCCTTTGTTTTTTAATGTATAGGAGAGTACGGTGACACAACGGTAGAGCTTTTATCTTTTATCTTCTCGTGTGTGGAGTCCGTAGTTCGATCCCCAGCCAAGTAAGCTTGTGATGGACAACATCGTGTCCGTGGGTTTTCTCGGGTACTCCCCTTTCCTCTCACTCTCTCATTCTACTAATTATTTCGTCATCACTCACTTGCCTTAATCATCCGTCTTCCGTAGCCTTAAAGGTATAATCCTTGGATGTTAAACTAAAATATTTTACTAAATTTATTTTATTTTTTCAATATCCAGGGTTAGCCTAAATGATTCATCGGGTTTCAAACCACTTTTTATTTACAAGTATATGACGTGCAAAGAAGGGTTATAGATGAAAATATACGTACACTCACCAAGTTTCTGGTACATTCTACAAATGTTCAATGTGTGTATCCTTGGTCATCCAGCACATATCCAAACCGTAATCCAGTTCCTTCATACGTTCACTAACATGTTTTCGTTTATGTCCGTCACAGCAGAAGTCCTGTAGTTTATTCAGCGTTGTTGACATTGGGGTACATAAACTTTGTCCTTAACATAACCCCACAGAAAGAAAAATCTCATGGTGTGAGATCTGGCGACGTGGATGTCGTTTGCCGACCCTTGCAGTGATATCATTTGCCACCCCCTTTCTTCAGAAAGAACGAATCTAAAAGGTCATGATTTTAAGTATGCTACTCTATCATGAACAACGAAGGGAAGTGCACTCGCCCTCAGAAAGGCCTAAACACTACAAATACAATCTCATTATGTCTGTTTTTTCTCTAACCAATAATTTATTATGTTAGTGACATAAAGCAAACACACCTGCAGAGAAAAGATGGTAATCCTTTTGTAGAATTCAATATTGAGCTTCAATCTCAATATATCAACTTGCAATTCCAGTGTAACTAGCTCTTCTATCTTTATTTTTTGATTTTAGTTCTACATTTGTTTTAAAAAAACTTATTCCCACCTTCAATGA
Organism: Thermobia domestica; assembly: GCF_964235325.1. Classification (NCBI taxonomy): domain Eukaryota; kingdom Metazoa; phylum Arthropoda; class Insecta; order Zygentoma; family Lepismatidae; genus Thermobia; species Thermobia domestica. The sequence goes on along the minus strand of NW_027656246.1, from coordinate 69,561 downwards.
TATGGAACTTATTTGTGATAAAGGCAAAACTAGTTTTCATATCAAAACTGATAACTAACTAAATGGAACAGGTGTTCGCTACTGTTCGAGAATTGTGTTTTTGTATTTGATAACAATCAAGCAATTCATGTTGGGATTTGTCTGACCATTTGCTTTAGCACTGTCCATGTGACCTCAAACGAAAGCGACCCAAACATGATATATGAATATAGTATTCAAATGGGTCAGCTTAATAAATTATTAAGTTAGTTTCCAACAAGTAATATTTATTTTGAATAATATAGTTACGACAGGTTTTGCTGCTCCTCTAAAATTGACGCCACTTGTAAATGCACATGCAGATATGGTAAAGCCCGGCCTAAGGGCTCTGATTGAACTTGATGAATCATTTAGGCTAACCCTGTATGGTTTATAAAAGAAATCTACGAAGTTATGGAAAAGAATAACAACGTAAAATTTTCTTACCAAAGGCAAAGCCTTTCTTCCTTCACCTTTCCTTTTTCGAACTCCAAATACGCGGAGTTTTCTAGACAGTTACGTTCACTTTTCTAGGACGTCATTTGATTACCAGCGCTCTTGTCACCCAATGTGAAGAAATAGAATTGTTTGTTCGTTCATTTTGAACTTTCTTGAGGTTTCTTCTTTTTGGCGTAGATCTTTGATCTAGATCGCCAATATCCTTTAATTGAAGCTTTAGTTGTTAATGTTGATAACTTTCTTGTTGATTTTTAGGATCTGAGGAAGTTTTAGGTTGTTACTTTTATCTTCTATTGAAGGTATATATGTTAATTTATATGATAAAATACGTTAGAATTTCAGTTTCTTAGATCAATCCTTTATTAACACTTCGCACAACACATATTTGCTGCATACTTCTTGTTTATAAGTTAAACAGATAAAATCAAAGTATCAGTCTATGTCTTATACCAACAATCCCTATTTTAAGTATACATTTTAGATTCATTGCCAAAGAAACTCATCATTGTTTCGTTTGCTAATGAAACTTCTCATTGTTTTGTTACATATATAACCAGGGCTGTTCCTAGGCAGTTTGCTGCCCCGTGCAATTGCATCATTTTCGCCTCTCCTTTTTCAGAAAGAACAAACCTTAAAAGTCACAATTTTAAGTATGCTACCCTATCATGAACAAGAAAGGAGAAGGAAATAGCACTCGCACTCAGAAAGGCCTAAACACTACAAATACAATCTCGTTGTATCTGTTTTTTCCCTTTAAATATTAATCTACTATGTTAGGGATAAATTAAGCAATTTCCTGGAGAGGAAATTTGGTAATCCTTTTTTATAGAATTCAATATCGAGCTTCAATCTCAATATGTCAGTTTGCAATTCCAGTGCAATTAGCTATTTCATCTGTATTTTGCGATTTTCCTTCTACATTTTTTTTTACTTAAAAAAAAACTTGTTTCTACCTTCAATGATAAAGAGCTTGTTTGTGGCAGAGACAGATTAGTTTTCCTATCAAAACTGTGATAACTCATTAAATGGAACAGGTGTTAGCTACTGTTCGAGAATTGAATTCTTGTATTTCACAATAATCAAGCAATTGATGCTGGGATTTGTTTGATCATTTACTTTAACACTGTCCATATGACCTTAAACTGATGTGATATAAACATGATTTGTAGACTGATTATAAAATCGGTGCTAAGTGCCAAAATGAAAATGTTGAGTAGAAAGCTCATATTGTGCTTGAGAACTGATGTCACATAGGCCGACGCGCATTCTTCTGGCGATTATTTGAACTACTTCTCCAGTGAATAGTTGATAGCCCGATTTTAACTGAGCAGTGTTAGGCACATAGGCCACATTTTGACATTAAACCCAACTTTTCCATTTTTGGTACTTAGTACAGATTTCATTTTCAATCTACATTTATGAATGTAGTATTCGAATAGAGACCAGCTTAATAAATTTAGCTACCATCATCATGAAGTCTGTTTCCAACAAGAAATATTTATTTTAAATAATATACAGGGTGTCCGAGAAGTCCTTCCCTGATTACAGAAATTGATAACTCAGGCTAGAAATAAGATAGAAATATGAAACTGGTGTTGAATTGTTTACAAACTATAAAAGTTTTGGTCACATCAGTACACTTCCACATGAGCACCCTTGGTAGCACGTAGCACATCTAGGCGATATTTAATTTCCATCCACACATTAGCCAACATCACTGGAGGGATCGATGCAACGACTGTGGTTATTCGTTGTGTAAAATGTCATGGATAGAGCTTTTTGGCATCTGTAATTCACGTGAAGCCCTGCGCACCGATTTCTTAGGACTTCTCAGAAAAGACTGCCGCACAGCCTCCACCGTGTCTGCTGAGGTTCTTGGTCGACCAGACCTCGGAAGGTCAGCAACCGACCCTGTGTTCTTGAACTTCTCATACCAGGCTTTAATGCTCTTGACATCAGGTGGAGTCCTCCCAAATGTTGTCTGGAACTGTCTCTGCACCGTGGTTGGTGATCGTGTCTCATGGTACCACAGGACACACTGTGCCTTCTCCTGGTTGGTTGGCATGGCTTCTTGGGCTTCTTACTTACGTACTACAAACCTAAAACAAACAAAATTGAGACTTGGTAAAATAGAACAAACCTAACACAGACAAAAACTTTTATAGTTTGTAAACAATTCAACACCAGTTTCATATTTCTATCTTATTTCTAGCCTGAGTTATCAATTTCTGTAATCAGGGAAGGACTTCTCGGACACCCTGTACTTATAACAGATTTTGATACCTGAACTTTTAGATTCGGCACATATGGTAGAGCAGGCTCTGCATATAACTGGGGTAATAATATATTACATGGGAATGATAATACGACTAATATATACTTGAACCTACTTATTGCTAAGCAGTAAACTATAGCAATAAGCAGTAATCATTATGTAATATATACTTAACAACTATCTTAATGATTCTTATCTTAATTATAGTAAACATGAATCAAATATAACTACGAAACAAGCGCGTCATTTGGGGAGAGTAGGGGACAATTTCCTCTGTCTGAATTTGAGAAATATATGCTTTTTGAGAACTTATATATTAAAATAACCTTGAAATTCCTATGTTCGTGGACAATTCTGCCTCTTCCTTAGCAAAATCTGAAATGGTACGCTGTTGTTATGAAACAGTAAATTCAAGTCTATAGGAGCAAATTAAATAGCCAACCTGCGAAGGCAGAAGAATTGAGACAAATTTGTCCTTCGTACTTCTAAAATCTGAGCTCTTTCAACTCTTTTAATATTCTCGACTAACATCAATAGTTAGCGTGTTTGATTTATGAATATAAGCTCATAACAATTATAATGAAATACATAAACGGAAAATTGAAATTAAATTATCCTTTTTACTAAATCCGGCAGGACTCAATCAGTGACTGATCTGACATCAAGCTTTATTTCTTTTGTTTAGGATAAGTGATATTAAGTCAGGGAATTAGAAATAGTCTAAACAAGAATTTTGCGTTTTGTATCTTCAACAATTTATTTTATATTCACTATACATATATTTAATGGATTTATGCATAATGTATTTTTTTCAGCATTGTTTACATTCAGAATGTTTTCCTTTAAATTTTCAGTTCCTTTAACATAGGGAATGTAAAACCACTCTCATTCTTCTTACATATTTCTGTAATTCCTCAATTTTCTTTAAACTTCTAAGCTTTCTACTCTCCGCTAAAGTCTTGATCACGAAGGATAAAAATAGGAAGAAAAAGAATAGAAACATCAAGGAATAAAAATGGAATGAACTCACCAAAAGGATAGCTGTATTGTATGGAAACACGTGTTAAGTACGTCAGTAATCTTCGGAGGAGGTTGATGCAAACTAAAATATGGCGGAGTCAATTTCTGTGCCTTTCTTTTTACAAGGACGATTCACAGCTGGAAAATTGAACAATATTCACTCCGATTTGAGATTTACTCTAGAGAGAAAGAGAAGGTCGACAGCCTTACGTATTTAGATCTTAATATAAGACGGAATAATAATAAATTCATTACTAATGTCCACCACAAGCCCACAGCCCGTACACAGTACATACATTACAAATCTGCACTTTCAGCAGGTACCAAAGCAAACATTTGGAAGAATTTCTTTTTACTTGCGATAAGTCTTACTTCTTTAAAATCAGATTTACAGACAGAGATTGCATATCTGATGAAGCTGAGTAGTTTGATTGGGTGCCCAATTTCATTATTAAATAATTGGTATAATTAGGTTAAAAGGAAATTAAGTTCCGATAAACCTGAAACCGACTTGAAAGATAAAAAAAATGTGTTGGATTGCCTATTTATCCCAGATTGACAACTGCATTAAATAGGATTTATGCACAATACGGTTTTCGTACAACATTAAAAGCCCCCAAAACCTTAGAAAAATCCAATTTAAGAGTTAGTACACGCATCCAATGAAAAATCGGGTATTTACGAAATAAAATGCAGTTGCCAAGAGAGATACATAGACAAAACGAAAAGAGATCTAAAAGTTCGAATAAACGAGCATATGAGAGATTCAAAAACGGAAAATCCGATCTCAAGTTTATCTAGACGTTTAGAGAAAACACAACACAGGGTAGAAGATTCAAAAATTTTATTTGGAGCTAGAAATAAAGTAAGAGAGACCGGTTTTTGAACATTAGTTTATTCATTTAAAAAACCGAAATTAAATTTAGATAAGAAATAGTTGAATGACGAATGGGAGGCCGTGATTACTAAATTTTTACAGAATTGGAAAGATAATAAAAATAATAACATGAGTTGGTAACCTTCCTACAAGGGACAAGAAAGGCACACAAATTGACTTCGCCATATTTTTGTTTGCATTATCTTTATTTGGTGGTTACTGACGTACTTGACAACGTGTTTCCGTATAACACAGCTCTTTGCTTGGTGAGTCAGTTTCACTTTTATTCTTCGATATTTCTATTCTTTTTCTTCCTATTTTTAACCTCCGTGACCAAGATCCCAGGGGAGAGTCGAAAGCTTGGAAACTTAAAGGAAATTCAGGAATTAAAGGAATATGTAAGTAGAGTGATCCTTTAACATAATTCAAAAGAATAAAAAGTTCACAAAAATTCTGTTAAAGAAACAAAAGTAATGGATAGCTGGGTTTTGAAACATGAGTTTGCAAGTAGAAACATAAAATAAAACCGTATATATAAAATAAATATGGAACTAAGAAATGAACTTGCCCTAAGAGAAACAAAATTAACAAAGTAGATAATTTAATTTTAATCAGTATTTTCATTAGGAATTGGTTCTTCTTCCTCGTCTACGATAACTAAAGGCAAATTGATTAAAAATGACTGGTGTATTTTTTTTAAAATGACTGGTGACAATATCATAATTCAAGTCTCAATATGTGCACTGTTTACTTGCATCCTGTAATACTGAAAACAGTGTCAAACTGTTTCAACGCGTTGCTGTTGTCTCCGGCAATGTAAATAAATAAATAAATAAAACTTAAACTATTGAACACTTCACATTATGAAGTTGGCTACAACTCAAACAAAAATCACTGAAACACATCCGACTTATCTGCATATAGATAACACTGAATAGAAACAAGTAGTAGAATTTTGTAACTGTTGTTTCCTTCTTATATGACTATTCTTTGAACAAGTGTAAATTTGATCACACGATCATTTATTTTCTTCAGTACACGGAGTTCAAAATGTAACCATTTCATCTATTTATATAGTATTCAAGAGCTCGTGCATTCGATTTTAATTTTTTTTTTTTTTTTTTTTTTTTTTTTTGCCTTATATGAATATGAATTAGAGGTAATTGCATAAGGTGAAATGTTAATATTTTGTTTCCAATCTACACTGACGAAGATGACGGTAGTTCGTTGAAATAGTTTGTTGCTGTTTGCGGCATTATGGGATGCTTATTGGTAATATGTATTGTAACTACTTAAGCATGGGTCCAATATTATTTTGAAGCTATCTGTATCATTTCTTGTGCGCCGTATATCAAACCGGTGTTCAATTTACGTCCGTATGCATATAGTATAATTAATTCTCAGTAAAGTTGACAATGACTTTGCTTCAGGGTCGCAATATTCCACATCTTAGTGTTATATAGTGCGTTCGAAAAGATACCTGTCATGCATTAGTACAATCCAATGTTTCCATTTCATTTCATTTATTTACTTGCTTCATCAGCTTACAAGCACGAAAAATTCCCATGTAAGCATTACAGTTGTCAGAAAGAAAAATACATACAATATTGTCAAGTACCAAAGGTATACATCATGCATCTTTCTAAAATACAAAAGCACATAATACGATATATTAAGTATAAAAACATGACAATTCACATCGTAATTAGGTAACTGTTTGTACCACACCAGGCATATACTCACGAGTAAGTATCTGTCTTTTCAGCACTTTTCAGCGAGTAGATTATATAACGTCTTACCAAGAATGGAAACATTGGTCATATTTTTCAAGTACAGAGGAAGTTTGTTATACAATCTGACACAATTCATGTACACAGTTTTGCTTATATTAGCATATTTTTGATGCATCACAAATATGTCACTACCTTGTCTTGTATTATGACTATGAACATTTTTGTTGAAGCTAAAAAGATGCTTGTTTTTTACAGTAAAAATAATAGATTTATAGATGTATAAGCTGGGGAGTGTTAAACTTTTTACTTCTGTGGAAACCTTTTTACATGTCGATTTTGTGGGTAATCCAAAAATTATTCTAATCGCTTTGTTTTGCAATCGGAAAGTGCTTAAACTATTTTCAGCAGATCCTCAGTGTACTATGCCGAAGTTAATTAATGAATTAAACTTGGCGTATTAAAAGCTAAGAAGTGCTTCTCTTAACACAGTATCTTGTAGTTTGTATAAGGCAAAACACACGCTACTTAGTTTCTTGTTTAAAGTGGAGATATGAGCAGACCATGAAAGATCGTCACTTATGATGACACCTAAAAGCTTTCTCATGCAAGAATATTGGAGTAAGAAGATATTTTTATTCTAGGTGATATACGAGGTTTTCCTGGAAAATGAAAATGTAAGAGAATCAATTTATCATGATTTATAATTAACCTATTCTCTGCTAACCACTTTACTAATTTGTCCGTAAAAATGTCAGATTTCCTCTCAACTTCTTCTATTGATTTTCCTGATATCATACTGATGCCATCAACATATAGGATACATTTTGCTGGATACATATATTCTAACAAGTCATTTATATATAGCAGGAAGAGAATAAGACCCAAAATGGAACCTTGAGGAACACCTCTGATTACAGCTGATAAAGACAAACAAGTTTTTTGAAACCGATCTGCAGCTAATTTTGATATTTGTGCTGCTTGTTGTCTACGGGATAAATAAGAGAGAAACAAGTTGTGAGCTACTCCTCTAATACCATACGCATACAACTTGCTTAAAAGAATAGCATGATCAATTGTATCAAAAGCTTTGGATAAGTCGATGAATAGGCCAACAACATACTTACTGTTTTCTTAAATTCAAGAGCTATATTGGACATGTAATCAAAACAAAGCTGTTTAAATAGTTTTCTTAATTTGGAAGCCATGTTGTGATGGTGGTAATAAGTTACATGACTTCAAAAAATTGCAGAGTCGTGACTTCATCACATAGTCAAAAATTTTTGAAAACGTGGAAAGAATGGAGACTGGGCGATAATTTCTTACATCATGCATACTGCCCTTTTTATGGAGAGGAATTACTTTTTCCACTTTTAACACTGATGCATTCGAACAATACATGCAATTTCCATATGGAAAATGTTCATTTGCACAGCCGAGTAAGGAAATCGAAAACAGGCAAAATTAAAGCATTTCTAAAATTTTGTCGTGCAGCATCGGACCCTATACTTCCTACAGTTAAGATAATAAAACATAGAGCTATGCGTTTCTAAGCCAATGATTCACAGCTATCTCATGTAAAGATATGGACAACGCTCTAAATTGGTAGTTTTCATGAGCCCACCCACTGCAACGATAACATTGTATCCAATCTTCTTGATTCCCCACAAATTATGTAACGCGTATCTTCGTCGTCTTGAGCTGATTCCTGTGGTTCTTCTTGGGATCCATTTCAGTTAGAGCTTATCTACATCACAGCTTTTTCGGCATCACCTTATCACCTGATTTGTCTTATATACGTAATTCTATGCTATATGCAATAGTATATATGAAGTCTACAACAAGAACATGGTAACCCACAATTTTACTATTTTAAGAAATTAGAGGTTTTCTGCTGCACAATTCATTTTCAAAGTCGGAAAGCTGATTTTTCCACATAAGACTATACATGAAGGATTAAACCAACAAGGTTAAACGAAGAAGTATGCGTTGCTCTCTATCGGTTGCTGCAAAACGCAGCAATTACAAAATTGTGGGTTACCATGTTCTTGCCCCACATATACTTCTATTTTCATATTTATATTGTCAATGTAAATAGCAGCAATACAAAATGTCAATATCAATATTGAAATACTTCTATGTTTTTTGTACTTCCAATAAAATCAAAAGGTCAGATAGTCGGGGATAAGGGTCGTCTTACACATCCTTTTCCATTGATTGCTTAATATATGGCCAAAAATGTCTTGAGGATGCGAACTGTGGCACCTATTACGTATTGCGACCTTTAGCATGTCGGAGGTTAACTACTGGAAAACTCAATAAAATTTTGTTGTGAAACGACTTGATATTAGACCAAAGTAAGTTTTTTTTATTATTCTCGTTTCAGCTACTATGTCAAACGGCTTTCTTGCAATTGAATCAACCAATTTTCCATTTCTCTGCGGGTACTATTTTTAATCACATTCAGTTTTACTGTAAAAAAACGTGAATAACACTGTTAATAACAGAACTGTATCTATTCAATTCTCCGAGAAGAACAAGTAGGATAAAATCAAACATTTATGATAAAACTTAAAGAAATAGACATTCTTCCTACAGAATTTGTTACAATTACTAAAGAAAAATTCTCTTGAGGAAATTCCTCCCTGGACAGAATTTCTCGTCTCCAAAGATGAGGCCGAACGGTAATTCTCGTTATGCCTAAAGATAAGATCGTTTAAATTTTTTCTACAAATTGCTGGAGGGCCTTTAGGCAGAACGGGAAGACACCATTAAAAATCTTGTTATTTTAGTCTTTAAAAGATTTTGAATTATTTTTTAAGTACCAATAGAATAAAACAATTTACTTTCGACAAGATCAATTTTCAAACAAAGCACACAACGAAAGATTGAATGGAAATCAACCTTTACACCGCTGTGATCGTCACAACAACGTTTGATCAATCGATAGCCAACCATTTCGTCACGATGTCACACCAAGCATGAGAAAGTCCACGCTAATTGGCTCTGGCTGAGGAAGGAAATCCATTGCAATCCTTCGTTGCATCAACAAACTTTAAATTTAAAAAAACTTAAAAGGGCGATTATAGTTACGACCTTAAGTCAAGATTCCACCCAGACCAGATGTTTTGAACACCTCCCTAAGTTCAAAATTCTGGATAAACCACTGAGCGACTCGGAATACTCTAGACTCTCCACATTTGGTACTCTATAAATAAATCAGTTAAGACCTCCGAAATATCACTACAATTAAACACCATACTTTAAGTGTTGATTCACGCGCACAAGCGCATCTCGGATGACCTGCAAACTTCTAATATTAAGTTTCAAAGCAGCTATTTATCAATGTTCGTAACCATAAATGTTATAACTAGACGTGTAATATTGTAAATTAATACCCAGCAGTTTGCAACTTTAGTCACAATCCTTGTTAGTTTCTGTATCCACAACTTTTAACTTAAAATCACCATATTAAAAATCAGTACAGTAAAGCTGAAATACTAAATCAGCCATACAAAACTGACAAATGATTTAAATGCATTGTCCTTCAGTTAAATGGCCCGTCTCCATAATTGAATTTCCAAATCTCAAGTCATCGAGACAAACAATAAGCAAGGAATAAATATAAAGGTAACGAAGAAAGTTCTGTAGCTTTTTCAACCACAAACTTCGAACAACGATATGTAAAGTGAGGCGTACCTGGAAGATCAAAAATAGTCCCCAGCAGCATAGACGACCTTCTGAAAATGTTCTGTAAGGCCATCAATTGCTTCGCAGTATAACTTGGTAGGCCGTGAAGCGAAGAAGTATCAAGTGCATTTTTTTTTACCTCTGTTAGGGAATTGAATTGGCATTCTCTAAGGTGATCGTCCAAGGAATTGAATAGGTAATAATCGAACGGTGCAATGTTCGGAAGTATGGCTGATGCAATAGTGTTTCCCATCTAAGGTGTAGGATGGTCTCCCGAGTTACCCTAGCCACGTGGGGCTTAGCGTATCCTGTAGCAGGAGGACTGCTTTGCGATTCAGAAGTGCTGGCTTCTGAGTTTTGAGATTTTCTTGAACACGGTACAACTGCTGACAGTACACAGTTGAATTAATAGTCTGAGCAGCTGGTAGCAGTTCAAGATGCAGGATGAACACCACCAAACGAACAGTCCACCAAACAAAGAGGAGGACCTTCTGGTGCAGTGCTCGGTTCGACTGATAAGCAGGCCCTTGCTGGCCGGCCAACCGGGAAACCGGGACATGTCCCGGTGCGCCCTCCGAAACATCACATTATATATAAAAGTACAACTTTAATAATAATTTCTTACGGTTATTATTGTTAAAGAACCCAGTGCGATCTTTACATAATACGCCCTTGCGAAAACACATTAAAGATAAACGGTTTCATTTATTCTTCTGTATGGCACAGTTCTATACCATGAACAAATACTGTTACTGTTGGTAAAGAACTCATGAAGGGTACAGTACGCCCTTTGCTAAGGCGCCCTTGCGAAACCACATAAAGATAAACGGTTTTATTTTTCGATATGGCACAGTTCTGTACAATGAATACATACTGTTGATGAAGAACCCGTGATAGATACAGTGCACCCTTTACGTAAGGTGCCCTTGTCATGTGATTATTCCTGTGTGTTTTAGAGCAGTATTGGAATAATCAGTGCCTATTGAGTTTCTAAAATATAGCTGTATTGATTTATTAGTATAGGCCTATATTTAACTTCATCTTGTGTGACAAAAAGAAATCTTACAAGAACTAAAAAATGTTTCTCTAGTAAAGAAGTTTTCGCAGTTTAGCTATTTACGTTATTAAATAAACTTTGGGTTTTAATACATAAAATGGCGCCCGTATATATACAGGGTGTAACTTAATTAACATAAACTTCAGGAGGTGACTCCTGACACGGATATAAAACGAAAAGTATACACCAACCTGGGTAAAAATGCCTACTTTTGGTGCCTTGATCACACGAAAGAAACTGGAGTATTCCGTCGACTATTTTATCAAACGTTGAATGAGGACAATGAACAACAAGAAAGTACAAGATTTCAAAAATCGAAAGTAGATCTAATAGAACATAGTTCAAATTAGAACACTTAAAATTCAAAGGAAAGAGATATACACATTTGGGATTGATCAATTTGTCTCAGCAAAGAATAAACTCTCAGGAGAATAATATAAACGAAAAGAATTCTTTAATGTATCAGAGTTATATCTTCTAGGCTATTGATAACGGATGATAATTGAACGGCTTTCAGTCCAAGTTACGAGTGTGTGAAAATGGAAAAAATAACTTTGATCCAGATTAGTTTTAAATAGATGGAAAGTGGACTCTTGGAGTTGGAAAAGCGCCCCTTAATCCTGACATACGAAAAACTACATCCCTATAGTGAATATACCAAAATAGTGTCGTAGTGTAGCCCACTTATATGCGTATTTTGATTTTGTTACTGGTGGAACCATGTTTTAGAAGAAAATTTTTCCTAGAAGAAAACATATGCAACATTATTAATTAATGTTTATTTTGTTATTTTTCTGATTACGTTAAAATTAGAAAATATTCACTTGTTAATTATATATTGTAGTTTCATAAATATTTGTAACCTCCACCTCCGGTTAAATAATTGATGGTTGTGTTTTGTAGTAATATTATTGGAAATTTGAACAGTATTAATCATTATTTATATTTTAAAAAGTTTCTAGAATTAAATTTTGAAATTTCGATTGGATTAGTAGTTCTTGTATGGGTTGTTTCCATTTGGTCACTGGTAGCTTGTAGATTTTAGTGGTAATTTGGTTGTATGTTAATTATAAGCGAAATCATTTTGTTTAATTTGGTATTGATATTATCTTATCAGCATTGTATCTCAAGGATGGATAATCGAAATTATGAAAGAGAATACGTTAGTATTGATATGCCTATTAATATCTCAGGATTTGTAACCATGGATAGGACTGGCCAGGTAGATTTAGATCACCATTCGAGCCTTGGTTATGCTAATATGTCTTTTACACCTCCGACTCAAGGAAGCTTTTATATTCGTCATAGGCCTTCGCTAGTTCAGAATAATGAGGGAATGCCTGGAACAAATGATTCGACTTTTGGATTTAGTAGGCAAGCGAATCCCAGTTTAAGTAATGATGGACGGGATTGTCGGCAGGTGACTTTTTCGGAAAGTTTGAATGCACCACCTTCAGGAAATCATATAGGGTGTCCAGAAAGTAATATCGAGGCTCGGAATCCTGAACTTAGTAATAGGTATTTGAATTTTGGTCAATACTATCAAAGAGTTTCAAGGATCAGGAATTCAACCCCTAGGGTAGTTAATACTAGGAATGAGCAACAACCTTATATCAACTATGCTAATTTGAATTACCCAGAATGTTATAATCGTGATTCAGGAAATGCATCAGCAAATTTTGTTTCTCAGGTAGAGAATAAGCTTATGATTAAACATACTTTTAGTAAAACCTCCGAATATTTAGAGAATAAATTTAGAACTTTTAAGAAATTAGATGGAAATGATAGTATTCAGATGTTTGAGGTTATGGTTAGCATCGAAGAAATTTTATTAGATACTAGTTATTCTTTGGGAATGATACTGACAGCTTTGATTTCGCGATGTGAAGGTACAGTCTTGAAAATAATTTTGTCTACCTTACATGATAACATTGGTTGGGAAGAGTTACGATATTCTCTGTTGACAAAGTTTGTGACACCAGTATGTATTCATACGTTAATATCTGAACGTATTTATAGGAGGCAGAAATTGAATGAATTAATTAATAATTATGTTCGATCAGTCATGGTTGCTATGAATGTGTTAGGAATGAGGGCACCTGAGATTGAATTAGTTAATATAATCCTGAGCGGAATGAATCCGAATAAGAGACATAGAGTGTTAAATGCGTATATTCCTGTTGATAGAAGAGAACTTTTGGAAATAGCTGATCAGTTCGTCCTGATTAATAAAAATCAAATTGATTATAATAAACAATCGGGTTATATCAAAAATAAATCAAATGTTGTTCTTTCTAGTAGTAATGCTAGAACTAATCGATTGTATGGTAATGGGAAAGATAATTTTAAGGAACATCCTAATAAAAATAATTCGAAATCGAATCAAATGGGGATCGGGTCTCGAAATTCGATATCTTCAGAGTCTCATTCCAATAAGCCGAATTATTTCACAGGGGAGAAACCCAGGCCCAGAGGAAATATTCCGTCAGAACTAAGTGGCACTATAGCATCCTTTGTTGTTGGGAAAGTTAATAGTCAATTGACTGATATTTGCGTAGACGGCGGATCAAGTTTCAATTTGGTGACTGAAGATCTTGTGCGTCGTTGTGGGGCTGAACATTTTGTGAAGGAAGCGGATGAAAGAACGGTGAATGCTCCGTCTGGGTTGACTTTTTCAACTAATAGGGAAGTGTTACTTAATATCAACCTGTCCGGACATTTCGGGCGAGTTAATTTTCGTGTAGTGAAACAACTTCCATGTGACTGTTTGTTGGGCACTCCTTTCCTGCGTGAATCCAAATCAGTTATCGATTATGTGAACAATCGAATAATATTGAATAATGGAAAGAAGGTAATTCGCTTGAACTATCGTCGTATGATAAACGATAAAAGAAAGTGGTTGCAATCAGTTGATCAATGTGACCAGTCCGAAACTCGGAACGATGGTGCTTCGAACTTAGTCTGGTTTTCTGGGCAAAACTCCGGTATGGCTTCGATATTTATTAAGGAGGATGTAAATTATTTGGGAATTGCTAGCAAGGGAATACAGTGTGAATTGGAATGTGAACAACTAGAAACTGAGTTATTAAAAATTGAACATCCTTCAGCCTCTCAGTTGTTGAATTTGCGGACAGTGGTTGAGTGTGAACATGGAAAAAGAGGTGTTCAGGGTCCTGATTTGTTGCGTCGGTCAGTGGATACTGGATTTAAGGATATTGGTTTCGGAGATATTTCGTCGCATCGAGAACTACCTTGGACTTTGATGGAAAATTTAAACAGAAATAGGGAACAAAGTAGCTCTGGAAAGATTCCTGTTGATTTGGCATTTATCACAGACAAAATTGATACTAAAACTTTTGTTTGAATTCGGATAAAATGGCTGTTTCTGAAAGTCATGTGGAATGTCCTGTTGGAGGAAATAGTAGTTCTTTGGTGGCAACGACTAATTTGCAGGATGAAGTACCGGTGGAAGAGTGTCGAGCGGATTCTGGTTTTCCTGGTGTTCCCAAAAGACAACGTAGAAGAAAGCGAAAGAAGAAACAGAGTGATTCCAGAGCTGAATCTTTGTCACATGAAGATAATAGCAAACCAGCTGTTGAAAATCCTGTTAAAGATGGATCAAAGAAGGCTGATGGAAACTCTTCAGATGCTGAAATGCATGTATTGTCATCAAAAGGGGAAATGGATAGACAACTTCAGATTACCGATTCAGAAGCATCTGATGTGGATATCGAACGGTCAGAGAACTTCAAAAAATTAATAAGCCAGAATAGGAAATATTTGCCTCCGGATAACTCATGTTTTAATAAAAATTTGAAATCGGCAATACAGGTGAAAAACCTTGATAACACACAGGTGGAAAAACCGGTGATTCCTAATGAGTCATGGAGATGTCGGGATTCGGAGACCTTAGCTTTTATTGATTCGATAAAGGAGAAATACTCCGATGTAATATCGGATCGAATTGGTTGTATTTAGGATTTCGTAGGTAGGCTATATTTAAGAGAAAATAAGCCATTTAAGCAAACACCATTTCCCATCCAACGAAATAAAGAAAAAGAATTTGATCAGCAAATTCAAACTTTGATCCAGCAAGGCATATTGGTGGAAGTTGACCACAGCAATTATGCCGGTAGTTGCTTTTTAGTAAAAAACAAGAATAATACGTTCAGAATTGTGGGGAATTGTGTAAAGGCGAACGAATTGATTGTGAATGATGGTTATCTGTCTCCACATTTAGAATATTGTTTAGCAGGCCTTGCAGATAAAGCAATTCACAGTAAACTGGACCTCCGGAAAGCTTATAACCAAATATATTTGGATGAAAAATCACGTGAAATAACAACCATCGTTACCCCCAAAAGGGTGTTACCAGTATACTCGAGTTCCGGTCGGAATAAAGACTGGTAGTAACATTCTGGCTAGGGCAATGAATAAAGTATTGGGTGATTTAGTCAGAAGGAGTAAGAGTTTTTTTGATGACGTCCTAATTTCTTCAAGGTCACTTGAAGAACATAGGAGGGTCTTGGAAAAGGTTTTTGAAAGATTTAGAAAACATAATATAACGATATCTCCTGATAAATGCTTGTTGTTTTATAACAAAATTAATTACCTTGGATATGTTATAAGTGGTGATCAAATGGAGATAGATCCTGCAAGGGTTTCTGCTATTCGTAATATTCCACCTCCGAGAAATAGAAGAGGGCTGATGAAAATCCTAGGACTTTTTAGTTATTCGAAGTTCGCTCCTGAGATGCAAGAGATTATGGGACCCTGGAGTTCTCTTAAATCTGTTAATAACAAATTTGTTTGGATAACCGAACATCAGTGTGTTTTGGAGAAATTGAAAAATACACTTATTGAAAACGTAGTTTTAAAAATACCAGACTTGAATAAGCGTTTTGTTGTTAACATTGATGGTTCTGGGAAGAGCATCGCGGGATGCATTTCCCAAGAAAACAGCAACGGGGAAATCCAACCGATCGCGTTTTATAGTAAGAAACTCTCAGAAGCCGATAAACATAGATCTATTTACGAGATCGAGTTTATAAGCTTGGTAAAAACCATATCCAGGTTTAGGCATTATTTAGTCAAGGAATTTGATATTCTTACTGACAATAAAGCCTTGACATGGATCTCAAATAATTCAAAGCGTCTCATGAAATATGGACCGTTTGTTGAAACATTATGTCAATTTGATTTTAAGATCAAGCACATTAGATCAGGGGAAAATTTGGTTGCAGACATACTTACACGGGTCTATGATCCTTACGAATTTAACATCATGGATAGTCCAGTTGGTTTGGCTACATTTTCCAACAATATGAAGCTTGCCAACCTGTGGCGGTTACCTTTGGTGAAAGAACCTATAGAAGCTCTTCAGAGGGAAGATCCAGAGTTAAATGAAATAATTGACAAGTTGGAGAAAGGTGAAGCTTGCCCAGGATATGTTTTGAATAAGAAGATCTTAATAAAGCGGACAAAGTCAGCCATAAATCCTTTTAAGATTGTTATTCCTAGAGATTTGAGAAGACTCCTGATTGAATATCATCATGACGATCAGTTGGTTGGTGGACATTCGGGATCTTACAAAACATTGAAGAAGCTGATGAAAAGATATACTTGGAATAATATGGTGCGAGATGTGAATGAATACGTGAGATCGTGTCAGAATTGTCAATTATCGAAGGAGGATAACAGGAAGAAAATGGGTCATCTGATATCGGAATTCAGCAAGCGTGTTAATTCACATTGGATGTTCGATATCATTGGGGCCTTGCCAACTTCAAAAGGATATAAATTTATGTTAATTGGAGTCGATAACGCTAGTCGTTTCGTCATTCTTGAGAAATTGAGGACAATTAGTTCCAGGATCATAGCCAATAAGTTACAAGACGTTTTCACCAGATTTGGTTTCCCAGAAGCAATTTCTACCGATAACGGATCAGTATTCGTATCGGAATACTTTAGTAAGTTTTTGTTTGGGCTCGGGATTAAGCACATCCGATAAAGTCCGTATCACTCAGAAGGGAATCCGGCTGAGAGATTCATAAAAACCCTAAAATCGTCGCTTCGTTGTTATTTTTCGAGTAAACAACATCTTTGGTCATCCTTGGTCCCGGATCTGCAATATACTCTCAACATCAGTGAACATGCTGGTTTGAAGATGTGTCCCATCGAGATTTTTTATGGACGTCCTAATTATACACGTCTTGAGATACGATGGAACATCGCAGAATCAGATTATGGTGGTAAATCTTCAGTTGACTTGTGGACTACAGCCATAAGTAACATGGAGAAAAGCTGGGAGAGAAGACGGAAGCTAATGATGCAACGAAGACGAGAAGTTACTTTGAATGTTGGTGACAAGGTATTGATAAAGACTCATATTAAGTTATCTCTGAGAGATAAAATCACCAAATCCCTGAGTCTGAAGTGGAATGGTCCTTTCGTAATTAGAAGATTTTTAACCCCAAATACGTTGCTGGTTTCTAACGAAGAGGATACTCAAGATTCATATCGTAAGTCTCACGTTTCTGAGGTTAAGTTGTTCCGGGAGCGTAGAAATTAAAATTTCTCTCTGTAAAATCGTCGCTCAATCGTGATCCAATCGAAACATCAAAATTAAAAATAAGTACTATATTAGAGAATTTATAAATTAATATTTCTAATTAAATTTGTGTTGGTTCTAAAAATTGAATTAAATTATTGAAAATTCTATGTTTATTAATATTCGTTCATTTTAACGATTGCTATGGCCATGGTAATCCAAATTCTCTTTTAATTGTTAAACTTGGGTAATTAAATGCAAATATTATTGTGAAAATATTTATAAAGTTAAAACTGAATACTTTAGATTCCAGATCTTATTTACTATATTTAGGTTTATCTATATTATTGTTCTAAATTTGTATTGTTTAATTAATTGTAATTCTTTGTATTTTTTAGGCGGAAAAATCCTTGCTCTGGATTTTTTTTGTTGGACGTTGGAGGATGTAGCATTCCAGCTACATGGAAATAGAGATTTGCATTGACTGAATTTTTTTAAAAAATGTAAATCTTGATTAAATGCAAAATTTGTATTAATAATATCTAGTCAAATATTATTGATATTTAAGGTAATTATATTCAATTATGAAGTATCTGCGTTATATATGGGCCTATAGTAACGTTTATCTAACGTTTATGTGGTATCAGAGGTTTGATAGAAAATGTTTATTTTTTAAAAAAAATAAGAGAGGGAAAAAATGTAACGGGCGATAATAACGTGAGAGAGAATTTCCAGTCCTGTATGGCGAGTCTTGCTTTCGAAGCAGCTGCCTCCTGAGGCTGATTTGCTGTTTTGCCTCCGCTGGTGGAGTTGGGCTCGCGTGTGCTAGTTCACCGTGTGTTGTCTCATAGCTTGCATGGCGCGTGTTGTAGTTGAATGCAGAGTTAAAAGTGAAAAAAAAGTGGCCAAAGGTGAAGTGAGTGTATTGAAATGCTTTCAGTGAACATAGTTGAGTGTTTTGTTAGTAATTGTGATCTCAGAGAATTTTTTTCCCTTGTGGAAAGTATTTTTCTTGAAATTTAATGGAGTTAAACCGGCATCGAGGAGACTGTGCTTGAGTGGGCCTTGGTGGTCAGACAAAAGTGCCCATTAAAGTGACTCCAATTTGCTCCATTTTGTGATTATATTGTTTCGGTTTCAATTTTTTGTAATTTTTTTAAAGCTATCTTTTCCGCCTTTTCCTCAAAACAAAAAATCAATTATACTCACTTCGTCTCGGGCCCAATTTAGCAGAAAGTCAGTACTAGACCATAAGTCATAAGCTGTTGCAACCAGAGGAAAGTAATATTATCTGCAAAGGTAAAATATTACTGGAGCTAAATTGCGTTTCGCTTAATCCTGGTAAGTTCGCAGTTAGTTAGTAGTTTGTACATATGGGTTTAGTTGGTTACGTAGTGTCATTAATGAGCTGGAAATGGGTTATTATAACTTGCATTCAATCGCTGACATGTATTCGGGTATTTTCTAGAGTATAAGCGTGATATTTGCGAAAAATTGAAAAATCCCCCCCCCCAAATTTTTAGACTCACCTCACTAGTAATGCTTAAATGGTGTTTTGAAAGGAAATTCTTGGTATGATTGTCCAGTATTCAATGAATTACCTTTTCTAATGTTAATTTGTTTGATCAGAGCTTAGTGTTTAATGCAAACACTTTCTCACGTCATTATTAGACTCGGAATCAGTTGGTTTTGGTATAATGAAACTGGTTTTCTGAAATGCTGTTTGCAATGTTTTGAATAGACAGAATTGAAGAGGCAATTAAGAGGGTTGAAATTATAAATACATATATATGTGAATTTAAGAAATTGAATTGGTCAGATTGATTGAACTGGATTCGAAATTTTGGTCCTAAATCGTACTAAGCTGGAATTGATTTCTTTAATTTGCGGTTATATTAGTATAATCTGTGGTAAGAACCTCGTTTTGCTCAATAAGAAATTGTATTTAAAAAAAATGTCCCGCGGACAACATTAAGAGGTAGAGTACCGAAAAATGCAGAGCTATTGAGAAATACTCAGAAAAGGACAAAAATATTTTTGAATGTATTTTCATGCATTTGAAAACACTTAAATGGTTTGAATTTCTTTAATTAGTAATATTGATCAATTAAGATATTTTTTGCTCAAGAAAAATATTTTCTCTGAATAGGTGCGAAATATTAAATATTCTTTTTTCCTAGAGTCTTTGCTAGTATTACGAATTGCTCTTAGCTTAAAATATTGAGAGAAATCTATAAATTCAAAGTTCAATCTGATAGTACTAGATTTTTTTAATATAAAGAAAAATTGCTTAATTGCTCTGGAATTTAATTTCATTGTTTGAATTTTTTGGATATTTTAATCGTGTTGGTGAATATCTGTTCTTCAAACGCTTGAGCAAATATTCACCTATACTTATTGAAATAAAATTTGTTATTTTGAAAACTGAATTTTGGTTGGTTATTTTTGTTATTATTGTTGTTTAACCTTATCCTAGAGTGAATACTGGATAATCACAGTCTAGCCACAGGTTAATCAGGTGATCTTGAGCCACGCGGATCCACCTACCGTAGTCCCTTCTTCGGTGGAGTTCGGGGTTGTTTTTTTTTGGTTAAATCAACCTCTGACTCCTGGGGAATGGGGAATTACAAATGGTGGAAAATATTTTTAGACGTTCTCTATGTACTTTAGTGGTGGATAAAATACCAACACAAGGAAAGAGATTGTGGCACTTTTGCTTAGACGTAGCAGCACTTACGGAATTATCGTCCCTTGTATGCCACTTGCAAGTGGCTCGCGGAAGGCTGTATTGCAGTTTTGATGTGGATGGCATAAATTATCGTCGCTGTGTTATAGTAGGCATCTGACGCAACTTGTGAGTGATATACAGTCCGATGATCTGATGTTACGTGTGGAATTGCTGTATAACAGGATAGTAAGTGTTGCGTACGACGGTAGAGTGTATGTCCAGGTATTCACGCCGTGTAAAACTCTAGACGTTGGTGTTTAAGCAAAAATTAATTTTGTTAATCTGTATGTGCCTGCGCAATGGCAGATTACCCTGTCCACGAGCTGGCAGATATGCACATCATTTATGGAAAGATAAGGGGAAATATCCCAGAGGCAAGACGTTAATATCGTAACCGTAGCCCTGATAGCAGAGTAACTTTCCCTTTATTTTTCCACGCCTTCATATTTGCCTTCGGGAGATAGGGTCTCTTCAATTTCCCCTACATGAAATCGGAGGTAACCGCACTATGTGGATAGTTGAATTTGAACACAGCGTACTAGGAATGATCAAAGATCGTCCTCAAACTAGCAACAGCCATAAATAGGGCGTAAAAATCCACATGCAACTCTAGTGAACGATCCGCAGAGAGAGATTTAGTGTGAACGCGCGGTGCAGTATGGTGGATAATTTTGTGGTAGGACCTTATTTCTTACCGGCCTGCGTGTGTGGGAGTACATATAATTTATTTTTCCTAATGTTCTCCCAAAATTGTTAGAAAACATGTGCCCTTGAACATAAGACAGCAGACGTGATTCAAGCATGACAGTGCACCTGCACATTTTGACAGGTATATGCAGACCTACTTAAATGAAACATTCCCAGATAGTTCGATTTTGAGAAATTGATCTGCCTTATGACCATCTCTTTGACAATACCTCACGCCCCTTGATTTCTTATTTGGGACTTGTGAAACGTCTTTTGTATGCAACACTAGCCACGACAGCCGAAGAACTTGCTCGAGTTAATATAGGTGCGGCAATCACCTCCGAAATTTCAGGTGTGTTTGGCGGCACGCAGAAAAAAATTGCTTCGGCAATGTCATCTTTGCAATGCGGTCAACGGTTGACAATATCAGACTGTGAACTGTTAGTCTTCACAGATGTTTCGTTTACACGTACGTTTGATAAAATACTCCAAGGAATACTCCAGTTTCTTTGGGAGTCACCCTTGCACCACCCCTGCAGTACATCCGATTGTACACCAATAGAATCTACGACTAAAAATAATGGACATTCCCATTTTCACGATTTCGATCCGACATTTTGTTCTCAAGTATGGCTGCTGTTGCATTGTCTCGAAAAAAATTCGGATGGTCATAGCTCAGAGGCATTTCTACACCCAGGTTGGTCTGTAGTTTTCGTTTTATCTCTGGTGTTAGGAATCACCTCCCGATGTTTAGTATATGACGGCGCCATGGAGCTTCGTACAGGATCTACTTCTCATTACATGCCGATACACCGCCCAAAAATGGCTCCTTCCTCAGACGACACAGCAAAGAAACACACATGTCCTATCGCGTTGCCTTTGGCCCGGACTCAAATCATGTGGGACAATCAATCATACTTTTAGTGCTTCCCAAGTTGATGGAGGTGCCGCGGAATGGTTTCACCACTCATACTGAATTGCAGTCCCAGTTTCTCTCATGTCTGGCCATTTTTCGGCTCAATTACTGCCTGAAGATCATCATTTTGTACATATATTGGTCTACCGCCACGTGGTGCGTCTTCGAGTGTATGGTCACCGACCTTAACTTCTTAAAACACCGCTACATTGTCCGCATTGTCACGGCATCCTCACCAAAGGCATGGCATATCTTCCGCTCCGCTGCAGCGGCATTTAACCTCAGTTTGAACTCGTAGAGCATACACGCCCTTATGACGCTCTGTGAAGTTCGCCAAGTTCACTCTGCCTCTACGCAAGTTCACGGTGTGACTGAACTGCCAGAAGCAGGTAATATGTTGGATATACCCACAACAACAACCAACCTTCCCCTTATCTCCATTCGAGTTCAATTCACAGTGTGAGGGCTAATTGCACACATAACTCCACAAAAAGCAACATAACTTGTTGGTTACCTTTATAGAAACGAAAAGAAAACAATTATTTAGAACAAATGTAAGAAATTCTTTCTACAATAGATTTTTAAAATTATTTTTTAATTCATTTAAATATAGTAAGACTTGTTACCAAGTGTTGAAAAAAAAGCAACATTGATTGAAATAATGGTACAATATTTCGAAACCCAGCTCATGCTTGTTTCTCATTTAGTTCTCCATACGAAAAGAACATTCGTAAAGGAATCTTTCCATATGTAAAAGAGTGCTCAAAGGTAAGACATAGAACATAATTCTCGCCTGGGTACTAAAATACAAGACAAAATAGAACAAAAGCAGCGTTTGCAATGGATATGAATATCATTGTCTTGAAATCACATCGCTAGAAGCAGGTTGCCAAGAGTGCTTATGTTAGCTCAGTGGTAAGCAGTTGGATTCCAAATCGTAAAGTCGTGAGTTAGATTTCCATCTGGTTCAACGGTTTTTAAATGAAATTCTGTTTGCATGAAAACTTACATAAAATAAGTAGATTAAAATACATCAGTTGTATACATATATAACATATAATCATTTCAGAATATAAGTAATTATTATGTTTAAAATATAACATCTGGGATAGGTGTTCACAGTACGTCGGTATTATATATGGCAATGTTAAATATAAATCAAGAAAATCGTATAGTAGCAAATAAATAACTTATCTAGTGTATTTATTTGCAAGTATTTGTCAGATAGAAGTTACTTCCTAACGTTCTCATGTTCTTTTCGTTCTTGAAATACAGTATATTCTTAGGGATATAGAAAGTGTATAAACAGAATATCCAAAGTCGGATCGTGGTTCCCGACAAACAACTTCTCCCGATCCCCCTAAGGTCACGTGAAAAGACTGAAATTGTTTTTAGAATGGAAAGCCTTCACATATGATTAGTTTTATACGCTGATATGCTTTTGTAAAATGAAGTCACATGTTTTATAACATGGCGATGCCTTGGTGAGGGAACCAAGAGTGTCCAAGTTACCACAGGTACTTTAATCCAGGCCCCAGACCAAGACGAACACTTTTTTTTTAACTCGATTCAGAGGATCTCAGAGGGGTCGAGACATTTAAAAATAATCCAAAATGATATTAGTGTGAAATCTATAGTTTTCGTAGTCGCTTAGATCAATGGTGACACTTCCACTAGCGATGACTTCAATTCAGCTACAATTGTATGCGGGTCGGGTATCACCTGCTGGGGAGAAGTTACCAAGACATGTAAAAGTAACCCAAAATGACCGATATTGGTGTCAAACCCATAGTTGTCTTGGTCGCTGAGATAAAGTGTGATACTTCCACAGGCGTTGACTTCCAAATACAGCTTCCATACGTAAAATGGGTATTTCAGCTAGTTCTGAAATATATTTAAAGAACTGATGACAAAGCATAAGCGGTGCTTTGTCAGTTGAACTGCTGCCATCTACTGTGTTGGCCCATAACCGTTAACCTATCGTCCGATAATTGTGTATACGAGCTTCTTCGTGGATAGAGAGCTAGGATGCTTTACAAAGCGATTTTGGACAGCACATTTACATCTAATAGTCTCTACAATCTGTGAAACTTTCAGGATTTTTTGACCTCCCCCCACCAAAATTTTTTAATAAAATATTCAATTTTGAGCATGTATGAAATGATAATATGGTAAGGGAAGGGGAGGGGGTTAAAATTTTCCTGGGCTACTTTCAGGTCAAGGGTAACCTTTTGGATGAATAGAGACCCAATTTGGATCAAGGCCTATTTCACTATCTTACTAGGAAAGACCCTTTCTCCAATCTTCTTTCTTGTTAATGTTCGTAAATTTTTGGAATTGTAGTTGTAGTCGCCTTAATTTAAGACCGATATAGGCCTACCCAAAATATTTGGGGAAACATTGGTTGAAGAATATGATTTTGTATTACATACTACCGTTTTCCAATCAATCAGAATTTTGTTTCAAATTTAAGAAACCTTCTCGTATGTGTAGTTAATGCTTGCAAATTTAAGTGTGTTCAAGCAAGTTGATTGATTGATGTGAAGTTTAGAATTCCGTTCATCAGTGAGATTATTCGAGAAATGGACCTTCAATGGACGTAAACTACGATTCGAAACCGGGTGTCCGCGTCGAAGATGTGTACAGTATCCACATAGCAACAGAGAAGTTCCTATATGCCTACAATGAGTAAATAGGAGCATTAATGGTTTACTTTCTCACCACATCAAAGTCGCTCATTGTAATAGAGATGTATGAAAGCATAGGAATGTCGAAGAGATGTGAATATTGATGTACCCATCTATCTGTAGATTTATTTCAATCGATTTTTTCTGTAATTTCCCTTTGGACCCTAAACTTATCCTAAATATTAAGAAACTGCAGCAAGTATAGTATACTGTACTGTCGCAGCAGGCTCGCAACTAGATGAGGCCTAGGGGTCTGGACCCTTGTAAAATATTTTTTGACCCCTCAAATCACAATGCATCATTATGTGTCCATTTAATAGAAAAAATAAAATTTAAAATTTCTATGAGATCCGTTATAATAAATTCATTATAATTCCCATCCACTTGGCTAGCTGTTTGTTTTGACGAAACGCGTAATTTGCTTGTTTGTTTGCGGTAATCAGCATAGCAATTAAAATAGATTTTTGTCTTTTTTTTTTAAAGTTGCGTTGCTGTATGGTTTATGGAGACTGATAAATATATGGATCGGAATGTGCCTCGGAGGAGTGTAGAACACAGCTTCAAACGAATGATAGAATAAGAACACACTTTTTTTTTTTTTTTTTTTTTTTTTTTTAGCGAAAATTTACATCAATTTCTTGGTTACTCCTCAATAACATCATAGATAATGGGCTCCATTCCGAGCATTCTTCGCAAAAATTCTAGATTGCAAGATTAAAATAGTTCTATGAATTTAATTAAAACAAATGTAGAGTTTCCCACAAAGTATCCCATTTTTTACACACATGACGTGAAAATTAAATTTAACTTAGCCTAACATAACCGTAACTTAACGTGAATTTTTCTATCCGGCTCTTCACCTAACGCAATTCGATACCAGTAAATTTGTAGTCTAAAGCAGAACCGGATTAAAGGAGTGCTTAGCGAGGTTATAACCACGGGCCTCCAAGTGGACAGGGACTTCTACTGTGAACAAAATCTCAACATTCTATCTAAAAGGAATCATAAGGATACAATCGTCATCATAAAATAAAATATGACCAAACAATGAAACATACTCTCTTAACTTTGCTACTGTACTTTCACAGAAAGATATTAGGCGAAGTCAGCAGAGACCACATATTTTTTGTAGCTTCGGGCCTCCAGATGGGTTAATCCGTTCCTGGTCTAGGAGATAGATAATTTTCCATTCTGATTAAAAAAAGGTTATATAGAAACGATATTAGGAAGTTATAGTGATGGAGTAGAATGAGAATTAAGGATATCAAATATGAATAAGTATTGATGTAGTGAAGTTTAGAGTTGTTTCGACTTTGGCCCACTAGCGTATTTATGACCCTCCAAATTTTTGTGGCTGGTTGCAGGCCTGTGTCGCAGAGAAAGAAAATAATTTGAAAAAAATGAAATGAAATCTTTAGCTTTACGTCCCAGGTTATGCCGGTTAGGCTAAAGAAGACGGTGATGATGAGAAATGAATGAAATGGTGGAATGAAGAAAGTGGGAGAACCCCGAGAAAACTCACGAGCACGGTGTTTGTCCACCTCAAAGTCCACACAGCCCGAGCTGGGATAGGTCCAGGGACCCCAAGCACCGGAGGTGAACGCTCCACCACTGAGCCACCGCGCCCCCAGTGGAAAAGAATTTGAGGTTCTACTGAAAGTAAAAATTGAGAATTGTTCAACAATACGAAAAATACCATAGATTATCCAAGATAGCCACCTCTCAATCAAGGATGGAAAACAATTGATATCCTTAGTATTACATTTAACAGAAAGCGATTTAACCCACTACAGAACCCGGTTGTTAAGTTACCTTCAGGAACAAGAAATAATGCTGCCGTCACTTTAGAGAAACACTTCCTTGATGTAATTGAAACTGCTACCATATATTTAAATGGTGGGACAATTCCGTAGCTAGAACGGATGGCAAAAGTTCGTTTGACCGCTCCTGTGAATAGTTGAGTTGTGTGATAATTTTTTTAAAGGACAAATACTCATTTACAATTATTTTATACTAATTTTATTCTTCTCTATTAATTTATCACAACTTGCCTCTACTTTCATCAGAAAAAATATACAGGATTTGTCATAAATTTCAAAAATTACAATCGTGGTATCCTCTTAGTTAATATTCCACACTAACAGATTCACTTCAAGTAAGGGATATTGCCTGTGACTAGCCGATAATAGTAAAGGACAAACATCCAATACCCAGTGTAAAAATCTGGAAAGACGTAGACATAGTTAATAGAAAATTACTAATCTACAAAAGATTATTTTCTCTTGATTTTTTTCTAAATATTAGGTTTATTGATACGTCCTATATAAGTGAAAAGATTTAAATGCTTACACGTAGTAGTTATAAATCATTTAAGCCAGGGTTTCTCAAGTTGGGGGTCACCAGAGGGTTTCATGGGGATCGCAAAGATAAACGGAAGAGTTAAATATAATATAAGACTCTAATACTGAAAAGTATTTTTAAATATTCGGAATCACCCCCCTCTCGAACGTTGTCGGAGTTGTTTTGAAACGCCCTGTATATAAATTCAATATCGCAAGAATGTTCCATCTCCTCTATTGTAACTGGAAGTGATAAACATCAATTAGCACTTCCGGTTTCAAGATTAATCCTCATACAGCGAAAGCAGTAAGAGGTAGCGAGTAATGACCTTTTGATATTGATACCGCGACCGAAGAACAGGTTATATCTTTGACCTTATTCCTCAATTGCATCCAATAGTTGTAAATGTATATTTCCAGTTTGAGTATTGAGTTCGTATAGTTTGGAAGTCTACTGTAATTTCAGACTGTGAAATGAAATTCACTCGTTTGTCTTCTGCTGTTGGTAACAGACATACTCCTAACAGTAACAGACATACTCCCAGAATACTCACACTGCTTTAAACTATTGCCATTGTTTACAAAAAAGATATAAAAGTAACTATTCTTTTTGGTTTACAAAAAACGTTCATATAAACTTTATGTAATTTTGTTTGTCTCTAATAAAGTCACTTGATTTATTATACGACAGTGCAGTACATCTATTTGTTTCCCATAGAGTACACAAAATAATATAATCCACACCTAATAGAAATGAAAACTAGTACATAATAATAGCTGAATAAATCACAGGATAATAAGTAATTAACTATATAGTATATTAGAAAACATGAATTTGGAAACTACTCATAAAGATTTGAAATTTTCATCATGTGGATCCGAATCTAGTTCGAATCTGGGCTCGGTCAGGTCTACGATATCCGCATCCCAAAAAAATTGGCGATCCCTGTTATAGGCTTATATAAATATTGTGGTTACAATTTTCCCACTATATCTTGCTCCAGGCATTATACCACTTCAGAATACCCTCATGACTAAGCGGCCAGTGTACTCGCGTTTGGCGGGGGAAACCCGTGTTCAATTCTCGGCGGGATTTCATATGGCTCGATTTCACATTCATCAGTAACTCCCGTCTCAGATAGCCTCGCTGTTCAAAAGGACGTTAAACTCAAAATCAACTCAACTCAACTATAGAATGAAAAACAAAGAATGGATAGTTCGGCCACTGCAGGCTTGTCTATTTTTTAAAATCTTAAACTAAATCATCTGTGGTGATTTTTCAGCTTAAGAATATGTTAAAATGTAATTTTAAAACATAAAACCGCTTACACACAATCATTTTACACGTGTCCGAGAAAGTTACCCATCCAGCTCTCTCCGGAATAGCAAACGCAAGATATGTGTTTGTCACAAGTAGCAGCACAACAATAAAGGCTACTTCAACTAACCAAAGCAGAATTAAAAAATCACAGCCCTGAAAAAGAAATTGTAAATTGTTTAATTAAATATAGATATATAAAATAATGAAACATTATATCTACACTCGTGCTCATAAATTAAGGATAATGCGGATACATGGTCAAACAACGCTCTGGTGGGCGGTTTTCGGATGGAAATCACCTCGGGGTATGACCATGCGAACCATTTGTCCATTCGGTGCGGTGCATGCGGTGCGGTCGTCGCACGGTGGTGCTGGCAGCAGTCCAAATACGCAGAGGTGTATTGGTGCATGCCAGAGTGCGGTGCGGCGTTTAAATGTGCAGATGTTGTCAGACGTGCTAATGGTGACTGTGTTGAAAATGGCTCAAAGAACACATATTGATAGCGTTATGAGGGGTAGAATAATAGGGCGACTGGAGGCTGGTCATACACAGAAGGTCGTAGCACGGGCTGTCCGTGTACCACAAAGTGTGATCTCAAGATTATGGCAACGATTCCAGCAGACAGGAAACGTGTCCAGGCGCTACAGTACGGGACGCCCGAAGTGTACAACACCGCAAGAAGACCGATATCTCACCATTAGTGTCCGCAGACGGCCACGGAGTACAGCAGGTAGCCTTGCTCGGGACCTTGCCACAGCCACTGGAACAGTTGTCTCCCAACACACAGTCTATAGACGACTGAACAGACATGGTGTATTCGCCCGGAGACCTGCGAGGTGCATTGCACTGACCTCTGTTCAAAGGACAGCCCGTAAAGCCTGGTGTCAAGAACACAGTACATGATCAATGGAACAGTGGTCCCAGGTTATGTTCACGGACGAGTCCAGTTATAGTCTGAACAGTGATTCTCGCCGGGTTACCATCTGGCGTGAACCAGGAACCAGATGCCAACCCCATAATATCCTTGAAAGGGACCGCACCATCAATCAGGGAAGTGATATGATGGTGTGGGGTGGGATTATGATTGGTCCACGTACACCCCTGCATGTCTTTGACAGAGGAACTGCAACAGGTCAGGTGTATCGGGACGTCATTTTGCATCAGTATGTTCGCCTTTTCAGGGGTGCAGTGGGTCCCATTTTCCCCCTGATGGATGATAACGCACTGCCCCACCGAGCTGCCATCGTGAAGGAGTACCATGAAACAGAAGATATCAGACGAATGGATTGGCCTGCCTGCTGTAAACTCCATCGAGCATGTCTGGGATGCTCTCGATCGACGTATTGCTGCACGTCTTCAAACCCCTAGGACACTACTCCGACGGCATTGGTGCAAGAATGGGAGGCTATACCCCAGCCGCTGCTCGACCACCTGATCCAGAGTATACCAACCCGTTGTGCGGCCTGTGTACGTGTGCATGGTGATCATATTCCACATTGATGTCGAGGTACATGCGCAGGGAACAGTGGCGTTGTGTAGCATATGCATTTCTCAACTTATCACCAATACCGTGGATACCGTGGATATCATCAATACCGTGGTACCGATATGTTTCGTTTGTTCGTATGTTGTGTTCACTATGTGCCTATGCTATTAGCGTCAGTTTTGTTTAGTGCCACGTTGTGCAGTACCGCAATCTGCAATTATCCTTAATATTTGAGCATGAGTGTACTACCCTCCATATATGAGCGATAGCTGAGTGCTTAACACGTGTGTCTCTGGTGGTACCCGGGAAAATTTTTAAAAATATCTTGAACAAGAATTTACTACTGCTAGTAGCACTGCTCTCAGGTCGTTCCTGATTTTTCCTTCCTTCTTTTTTCATAGCAGTCTACAATTTATACTACTTGTTCTTTCTAAAGCTCGCTGGACGCACATGTTACTCAATGCGGTGTTGCCAGCTTTTGCGTCGGGTGTTGAAACACGAAATTATGCACTGCAAGTAAATCTACGTTTTATAAAATTAAATGACACGGAAGAGAACTAAAAAGAAGTTCTCAATAACTAGCAGGTCCACTACTTAAATTGACAGTCGATATGCATTTGTTTATATTGACATGTGTACTTCTTTATATTCAAATTGCTAACGTGGGAAAACAGTGGAACGTTTACCATTGTGGAGCGAGAGAAATGTACCACGATAATTGACTGAACGTACTGTTGCCATAGAAACAATTCTTCTTTCCTGATCGTTATGACGATGTGCAGGAAGGGAAAAACAGAGGAAAGCAAATGTCAGAAAGGACAAGATGTATAAAATGAAGTATAGCAGTAAAACTAAAACATACAAAGAGTCAAGAGAGGACTGTTTTGAGAGGAAACACACAACACACACTACCGAGAATTATATGCTAATTCAATATGCAAATAGACATGTCAAACGTGATAAAACAAAGATAAAATAAATATTATTATTTTTACATCAGCATATACTACAGTATACCTGATGTTATAACTTGTAGATAGACTTCTAGGTTTACCACTATGTTAAAGTATGTCGTTTGTTCGTTATATTTATATCTGGTTAACGAATATGTTTTATTTAATGTAGTGCATATTTTTCGAAGCTTAGCATCTTTTGCCCATGTAGCCATAGAGAGTATGAGACTTGAACATTTAATTAACTTTATTTGAACTTTTAAAGTTGCGAATCTTGATAAAATAACAATTTATTTTACGTTTGCAAATTGCAGTTTACGCAACACATAACACAAACAGCATAAGAGGCAGGAAAAACAACAAAACTGTCCAAGCTCCACACAATAGAAATATATAAATAACACTTGATATTTAGTTTGTCCAAAGATTGCAGAACGTAATATTTGGAGCAGTGGGCATCGTTTACATCACAATCTGTTTCCTATTAAAAATATTCAATTTTATTTGCTAAGCCACCTAGGTCACTAACCCATTAGCTCTGCTCTAAAGATTTTATTTTACGAAAGCCTGGGATCGGCTTGTCAGTTCTAAATCCCGAAGTTTTTAATTTTACTTTTGTTACGTTGAGCTCCAAGACTTGACAAGACCATAACGCACACATGCACATCAGATGCAAGCCGAGAGCCACCAACCCGAACTCTGCATAATTTCCAATGAGTACTTGGACTAATGGGATTTATTACCAAACTAAAGTATGATCTCAACTATGATATTGAAACACATTATACACATTGTAAAACCATTCAGTGTGCTCATACCCCATACTGAACATTTCTACAGGTCAGTATCGGTTCTGTCACTGTCATTTTCTCATGATTACCGTTGCTTGTTGGAAACGAGAGGAATTTCTGTTTGTTCTATCTAGTCCTATTTGAGCGTACTCTGAATACTAGAGATGCAAAAAAAGCCGGCTTTTTTGAATCGATGGTTTTTTTTACATAAAAAGCCGGCTTTTTTGGGAAAAAACGAGAATTTTGGAAATTTTGGCTTTTTTCATTTTCATGATTTTTCTATCTAAATAGCTCTCTTATAGTATATTCTATAGTTAGATAAGAATTCCATGACCTGAATGCCATATTTTGCTCTAAAATTCACCATCAAGATGGATGGAGCACATGTTTTACGAATTAAAGCTAACATGAAGAATGTAGTATTTGAGGGCAATTTTAGAGGCTATTTAATTTTATTTTAACATTTGAGTTATCGACATTTTTTTCTTCTTGGGATCATTTCAGTTTGTCGCCTGTGTTTCATTTCTAAAAGCTTAGTACTCTAGCTCCTAGCGCAAAAGTTAAACTTACGTTTTTCTATATATTCGTCAAAGCGTACGTTTTTCAGTATATCCATCTAACCGTACTTCCATATTTCTGTTACACTGCAGCTGTGCAACGATTTAGCAATAATTTTCCGGATACAACCTTGAATACTAATTTATACAAATAATCAGTAGCGGATTTAGAAACGTACTTTGGGACAGGTTTCTCTGATTGTTTCATTTTCTAAAATGTCCTAATTTTATTTGGGAGGAGCTTGAAGTTTATGAGTACAGGCATAACTAATACTGTATTTCGTTTCGTTTATATATCTTCCGGATACAACCTTGAAGGTCATTTTATACTGAGAATCAGTGGCGGATTTTGGGAGGTTTTTTTTTTTACTAATGTTTAGTTTTTCTAAACATTCGTAATTTTTATTTGACGGCAGCTTAAAGTTTATGAGCAAAGGCATAACTAATAGGTATTTCGTTTGTTTTAGACATTCCGTAATTTTGGGGAACATTCTTCAGTCCGAAAGACCGCCCCCTAACCTTCGCAAAACCGTCACTGCTGGTAATCAGTAATAATAACGATTTAAAAACAATAAGAAATGAAGTCGGCCAACTCACAGTACACGCACTATTTCTATTTCATAGATGGAATGAAGAAAAGTTTTGTCAGAATGGTCGAATGCTGAGTTGAATTCCGGACTTCCCGATGGAAGCGCAAAAGCTCCACTCAGTCATGTTTGTTGTGCAGTTGTATTTATCTTAACTTAAATATATTACGTAGTGCTTTTTTTTGGTGTTGGTGGGCTGGGGAGAATTCCATAATGATATGAAGGGTGTGAGCCAAGAACATGGTAACTAACAAATTTTCAATTGTTGAGTTATGCAGCACCAGATAGACAGCAACTCATACCGCTTCGTTTAATCCCTCATGTATAGTCTTATGTGAAAAATCAGCTTTCCGACTTTTTCTAATTTCTTAAAACAGTAAAATTGTGGTTTACCATGTTCTTACCTCACACCCTTCATATGTTTAATCCCTCTTGTTAAAAATACAGAAAACTTGAGGACTGAGTAAACCG
Organism: Thermobia domestica; assembly: GCF_964235325.1. Classification (NCBI taxonomy): domain Eukaryota; kingdom Metazoa; phylum Arthropoda; class Insecta; order Zygentoma; family Lepismatidae; genus Thermobia; species Thermobia domestica. The sequence goes on along the minus strand of NW_027656246.1, from coordinate 36,361 downwards.
TGATGGTGCTTATATAAAACTGTAGAATTTCAAGAATATACAAAACCAAAAGCTCTAGATGTGCAGTCTTTAAGTGTATAATATAAATCTAAGTATTTTTCTTATGTATTATTTTAATTTTATTTTGTTCCAAAAAAAAAAAAGGGTATGGAATATTTTGAAGTAAAAATACTACATAGAATTTTGCTACTTATTTGAGTATTTTTTTTTAAAAGAAGTGTTTGCTTTTAGGGTTGGCTGGTTTACACCAGCTTTTTTTCTTCTTTTTTTAAATAAACAACTGGTTTAAACAGAAAAAAAATAAAAAGAACGAATCATGTGAACTTCATGGTGACGTTTCCATACATCAAACCATCTGCATTAGTTTTATTTTCTTTTCACCTTTTAATCAAGGTGTCCCATGTTCAATTCTCGGTCGAACCACAACTCTTCTTTCATGCGTAAACAAAGTAGCGTTTCGGATGTAACTTTAAGCGAAAGTCTTCTCCTTGATAACCTCGGTGTTACGTAAGGATGTTAAGCCTGAACATACGAAACAAAACTAAATTGTATATTTCTGCATGCCTGAATGCCTGTTGTTTTATAAAGAAGCCAAGGTTGCTTAAATATATTGATAGAAATTGACAAAATTTATCGATTGCCTACGTAGCTTCCAACATTAGCTTGGATTGTACTTTCAATGATATGTATGTACTAAATTTGTAATTTAATACCTCAGTTTTAGCGTACTGATTATGATACGTTGACCTTTAAATTTTACATGCAAAGCAATAACAGGATTTTTTCCGTTATTGTTTTACATTTAGAGTAATGACGGGATTTTCCCGATGGCTAGGGCGGGAGTTTCTCAATTTAAGAAATTTACTGACCGAACTTCTTTAAGCTTATGTGACCTCTTCCAGCATAACCCCGTTGTTGCATAATAACCCAAGGCAAAACAAACTTATTTCTGTCAATATGTAATATAAATACATAAAGCAAAATATCTAAACCCAAAAAACCTGGTTTAAACAAAAAAAGCCTAGTTTATACTCCCCCCCCAAAAAACGGGTTTTTAGCATTTTCAAAAACAGCCATGGTTCTTGCCAACCCTGCTTACTTTTGTATGTAGGAGGTTAAAAAAATCTTATTATATACATTGGCTAATCCTTTGGAATTCATAATGTAAATATGTTGAGAAGTAAAACTGTTTGAAATATCTCTTCGAAATTTATGGGTTATTTTCGAGGTTTTACATTTTTATCGGCATCAACCACTAATTAAATGACTTTTTGTGTTGTAGAGAAGCGAAACAAAATCTGGTTTATCAATTTAAAACACAATTTTCAAAAAAGCCCAAAATTTCCCAAGCAAAAAAGCGAAGCAGAAAAAACCGAGTTTTTTTTTTCAAAAAAGCCGGTGTTTTTCCGAGCCCTTGCATCTCTACTGAATACATAAATATTTAACGCTTTCCACTTACCAATAACATCCCCAGAAAAAGAGTCCATGCACAAAAAGTAGAAGCAAGACTGTCTACAATGCCATAACCTCCTGGGTGCACAACTGCGAATAGAAAACAATCTCACTAATTAAATGTTTATAAAGAATTAAACGGATTCATAAAGGTGCAAACAGTGGCGTAGCCACGAACCGACATGCTAAGAGTTTCGAGTAAAGTTGTTTCGATATTTAGTGTTAACTTTTAAGGTTTGCATGTGAACTTGTTAGAATAACAGATTCAATTTCAAATTAATATTATGGTTATTATCTGAACAATGTTAAAAATAAAGAAATATTCTTGTCTCCTACCCATATTTCACAAAGAAGACCATTTAGCTTCATACGTCCTTGCAATTTTTAAACCAATGTACAAAAAACGCTGAAATTTTGTAATGTGCAAATATCCAAAGGGTTACACTGTTTGTTATTATCTATTATACCACACGGCTAAGAATGTTGCCAACCCAACATAAAGATATTTTTTCAGCTAACACTGAGACAGGTTATTACATATTGCTAAAATACATGTACAAGGAAAATATAGAATAACACATTTGTCATGCAGTGTTGCGATCTCAGGACTCTAGAATCTCACAAACATCCATATATTGATGGCCTCTACAGCAGTAATAACGCAAATGAGACAGATTCAAATCAAAAATGAATTAGTATTTAATATTATGTTCATGACATGATGGATTTCGAATAAATGCGAATCAATGTACAAGGGATTTAAAATCTGACTATTTTCTAAAGACTTTATCTTGAAAAACTATTTAAATAAAAATCTCGTCAAACTGTATCATATAAATGGTTTTCAATAGTTGAGAAGTTACAATACGGTTTACAGCAATTCGATGTCTCAGACCGTTTTGCACATGTTGCAAAAAATGTTGAAGTTTGCAACAATGCTTAACATCAAGTAATTCCAAGAAATTATTGTAAATACACCTGCAAAAAAGTATTTTTCTAGTGTTATAGAAGGAAAGTAAATGAAAAATTGTTATAGAAGGTTTCCACGAATACGCCATTTTAACCAATATATCAAGTTGTACCATTTTTTATATCTCTCGAACGGTTGCAGATCCCAAATTGTTATAAACGTCATTATGATCTTTATGTCTATTCGAAACCGTGTATACAATTCGAGTTGAGTTTTAGTTAAGTGCTTTCAGTAGCGAAGCTTTATGAGACGGGACCTATTGATTAATGTGGAATCCAAACCACATGGGCTCTCGCCGGGAATCAAACCCGGATCACCCAGCCGAAGGCGTGTACACTAACTACTTAGCCATGAAGGAGCTCTGTATGCAATTCTACGTGATACTTAGTTAAACATTTTTTTAAAATTAAGTTCTTTGAAAAAAAAATAAGTAATTTTTTAAAATTTCTTCTTTGTACTTGTTCGAAATACATAATATTATGTCCGTAATGTTTGATACTATAGTACTTGAGATATGCATCAATTACGTTATTACAGTTATAAAACCTCTCAAATTTGTTTGTTTTCTATGCTTGTGATGCTGTGGGGTCCTTAGTTTTGCAACACGGCATGAGATGTGTCGTGTTGTATGGTTCTCTTTAATATGTAGATTTGAAATGTGTAGTAATCTGATGTGGTGCGATTTAAAAGGATACAACTTTAAGTTGAGTTGCCCACATTGTTAAACTTGTGATATCACAGAGTATGTCAAACAATGTTTCCCTACCGAAATTTGAATCGTACAAAATTTTAGCGTGTTTCGTCAGTTTAAAAGTTACAAGGGCGTATAAGATAAGTGTTCCACCTTCAGCTGCAAAAGTTCTTTCCGTCTTTTCTTTACAAAACTAGTTTCGTAAATAACTTCAAAATGGAAAGACAATTTGAGTACAATTTTCAGTAAATTAAAAATAAACTAATTTTCTGTACGTTCCCGCCTCGAAAGTCGGTGAATATGCACATTCCATTGTTATTCCCAAAATAAAGTATCCAAAACGGGAAAATAACTTTTGTCGCTGACTGTACATATCGATCTTTTCCCACTGAAAGCTCTGAAACATCACAATTTGCCTACCTTATCGACTTCGAAGAAGCTGGCAGGTAACTTGACGTTGATGAAAGACAGTTCCAATAGTCAGCAACAATTTTCATAAAGTAGTCGATAGTTCTGAAGGCATACCTTTTATACACTGCCAACATTTGCTCTCTCTCTCTTACGTCATCTCCTCCCACCCTTTCTTATTGCATTTCTTCTTACGTTATTCCATTGTTATTCCCAAAATAAAGTATCCAAAACGGGAAAATAACTTTTGTCGCTGACTGTACATATCGATCTTTTCCCACTGAAAGCTCTGAAACATCACAATTTGCCTAGCTTATCGACTTTGAAGAAGCTGGCAGGTAACTTGACGTTGATGAAAGACAGTTCCAATAGTCAGCAATAATTTTCATAGAGTAGTCGATAGTTCTGAAGGCATACCTTTTGTACACTGCCAACATTTGCTCTCTCTCTCTTACGTCATCTCCTCCCACCCTTTCTTATTGCATTTTTTCTTACGTTTCTTAGACTATAAAACTTTTCAGGGGATATCATGAATTTTTCAACAATTTTTCCATGGGCATAGGCCTCCTTGCAAAAACCCCTGAAGACATCATGGCGTGTGCAGTACGTACTAAGGTCTCTCAGTAAGACAGAAAAGATTTAAAATTTTAATAATAAAATAAAGAAAAGGTCGCTCGCCTTTTGGAACAGACCATTCAGCCTCGAAGACTTGTACGTACTGTTAAGATTTTCTACAACTTTTTGAATAAGGCACATGGTGCCGTACATTTGAAGGTGTCCATATTGATTTGGTGTGTTAAAGAAAGCCTTATGATTAGTTTTGTAATACAAAATTAATCTGAAGTGTCTATATTCTATATTATCAGAATTTCATGTCACGACCCCCCTAAACGAACCAATATTTCTTCCAGTAAAATAGTGTAGAATTGATGACAATAGTATTTCATTGTACGGACCTCCCCTTCACGAAATTCTGGCTACGTGCCTGTTTTAAGACACACAGTCTATTAGGTTTTAGACCCCATAAAGATTCTGCCGTCTACAGTCGGAAAATTTGTCCATGCCAACCAGAAGCCGGGGTAGGATTTCCGGCGCTGGACGCCGGCGTCTTTCAGTACAATTTTCGACAGCGACGAATAATTGTCTTGCCCAGCAGTCGGCAAACAGCCGGAAAGCAGCATTAAATGCGCCAGCTCCGCCGTCGGAAACTTGCCTTGCCGAGCAGTCAGCAAACAGCCGTAAAGGCGCAGTAAATGCGCCGGCGCCGCCGTCAAAAAGACGAGGGCATAAGGAGTAGGCAGAGAGTAGGAAAGACGACTCTCCAACTGTTTTGCCGACTCTGACAGTCGGCAACAGTCGGCAAAGGGCATTTTATTTTACGATTTTCGACCGCTTGCCGTCTCGGCAAAAGGTCGGCAACTTTGAACAAGTAGATCGTCGTTGCGGCTCCCTGCGGCGGCCCACAACCGTCGACGGTGGCAATCCGTCTTTCCGACTGCGACTTCCTGATGGGGGAGGAGCTACCTACTGAAAAAATACATTTTTGAATGACTATAATATATATATTATTATATAAAAAATGAATGTAACTATGTGTGCCTGATCATCACTTTCAAATTGCAAAGTCAAATGAAATGACTTTGGTATATAGTTAGGCCTTAATCGAAAGTGGGATACTATCACATCACTTTTATTATAATAATACCTTAAACGGTAGTTCGAATCCGAATTTTTGCAAAAAAAAAAAAAAAAAGTATTTTGTGATTTCATCAAAAGGGGATTATTTTAGTGGAGTTACTTTACCAATGAACTATGTGCGTATAATGGAAGTATTATATTATCTCTGATTAAGAAGGGATGAGTCGAGGCAGAGGATGAGGTCCCTGCAAATCGGAGCCTTGTATATAAACCATGAAAGTCAATGGTCGGTGTTGTGGGCCATGCGGGGATGATATGTAGTCACAGTATAGTCTCATCGAAAAGCACACTTTGTTTTGGTTTCAGTTCTCAATGAAAGAAATGTTCAGTGTTAAAGGAGCATAGGAGCATCGGAGGAAGTTTGGGGAGTTATCTAATCTAAAATATAGCGGATTTCGATCTTAAAAGTGAAAAAATACAAGGAGTCAAGATACTAATACACGTCATCAGCTGAACGTCAAGGACAGACACAAATAAAATGCAAGTAAGACAAACTGTTATGTTTATATATAAAAGGATGGGTTGGGTTGACCTCTGTTGCAACTAATATTAAACTAGATAGGATGAATGGAGGTTCATCTGAATTTGCCCACAATAGACCCATTTTTTCAAATTTACTTTTGACGAATATTAGACAGATACTCGAAAATGTTTCTTGTGACCTAGGATTTGATCCATACGCCTACATATTTGATCCTTAAATTTGCTAGACGCGAGACTCGTATTTGCAGTCGCCATGGGATATATTATATTATATTATACTATGTCCCATGGAAATACGAGTCTGGCGTCTAGCTAATATAGGGATCAAATATGTAGGCGTATGTATCAAATCCAAGGTCAGAAGAAAAATTTTCGAGCACCTGTCTAATATTCGTCGAAAGTACCTGAGAGAAATGAGTCTATTGTGGGTATATTGAGCTGAACCCCATCCTATTCATCCTATGTAGTTTAGTTTTAACTGCAGCATAGTTAAACGTTCAACCCTTCTCGGAAATTTCACGAGGATGAACGTTCAATTTATCAGATGAACCTTCGTGCTGCAGGAGAATTTAACGTTCAATCAGCTAGTTGAACCTTCATTCTGCAGGAGATTTTTAACGTTCAACCAGCTAGTTGAGCCTTCATCCTGCAGGATAATTTAACGTTCAATCAGCTAGTTCAACCTTCATCCTTCCGAAGAGTTACACGTTCAACCAACCCTGATGAACCTCCATCATTGAGCAAAGTTACACGTTCAACCAAAAAATAGATGAAGATACGTTCATCCATTTTGTGTACGCAGCTCAGCTGCATCCAGGTTTTAGATGAACGTTACGGATTTACTTTTTACAGTGTTCAGTTTACTTTTCCAAATCTTAAATTTCTTTTTTTTATACTTTTAAATTTGTATTTCTTTTAACAAACAGGAAACGAAAAATATGCTATATTAATCATTGATGTAAGTTTTAATTCTGTAGGAAGTTTACACAATAAAAAGTGAAAAGTTATCACGTACCTCTTAACTTTTCTGAGACAAAAAAAAAAAAAAAAAAAAAAAAAAAAAGATCTAAAATAAATTTTAATGAAAACATTACCGCCATGCGACAAATAAGACGCTCACTGGCGTAATATTTTTTTTGTCGATTCTTATCACTCCCACTACAACAGCGAATGCCATGTTTCCACAGCGTTGTCGTGCTTTCAAGTTCTGCAATATTCTTCTGCACGGTATTGTTAATTGCACGCCATTCCCTTACATTCCTATACAACCTTTATTTACTTTCTTTGAAGTCAGCACTTGGGTACACCATTTCACACTGTTTGAATATGAACTTTACAAATTTGAACAAGTAGAGCAGTACTTTTGTATAGTTTGTATACCTTATCTTAAAAATATGATCGAAAGATAAAGTTATTTTGAACCATACCTAACCTTACATATCTGCGAGTAGATCGTGGGAGTCCCAATAGGAACGACCGAAATTTCACTTGATGCTTGACTTCGTGAAAGGGGAAAAAACCGAAAATACTGTTCATCTGTAAATAAATTTAAAAAAAAGACATACACAATTGCTAGCAAAAAAGGAAATATTATTTCAATATTTATAATATATGGTACAATATACTGACAGAAATATAGCATGCATGAGAGGAATTGACATGCGACCAACGTGAACATCGACATTAAATAGTACTATAATTACAATTTTAACATTTTCTTACTGACCTGATAATAGTGTTACTATAACAAAAATACTCTTTCATACAATTGACTTGTTTGGTTATTTCCACACCACACTTAAAAATTCAAACCAATTTTTAACACCATAAAAACTTAGATGTTTTAGCATGGACAGCATCTTATAATCATTCTTCATAACGCCAAATTGCTTACCTATTCTACTGAACACAGTAAGTAATTTGGAGGCTTGTAATTAATCCCTTAAAAATTAACGATTATATTAAACTATTAAATTCTTTGTTAACGTTTAACTTAATTAACCCGTTAAACATTAACAATTACATTGATCAATTACATCCGTTGTTAACGTTCATTGAATTACATCCATTGAATTATGTACGTTTAAAGTAAATATCATGTAAAACATTAAAACAATCAAAACAAGAGTTGTACAATATAATGATAAAATGCCGTATCGAAAACCAGAATCAAGTTGCCATAGATGAAGCAGTGTTGCCAACTCATCATAAAAGTATTTTGTTTGAAATAGCACCATTTGCAAATGTGTACAGATTTAAAATGTACTATTATCACTAAACATAACAGTGAAGTGTAGTGGTACAGTGTTGCACACTGTTGGATCTATGTGTGCTGAAAATTTACAATGGAGAAGTCTGATATCTGGCAACAGAGGATAATAAAAGAATACTTTAGAAAAATGTGATGGATCTGCATTACATTTTCGTAGCCCCAGTGAATAAGCAGACAACCCGCGAAAACAAAAAAAAAAATTGCACAAGAGAAAAGAAACCCGTGTTTTCTAATTCTGTAAACTTCTTTTCCAGATTATCTTATTCAGATGGGCAGTTCGGTTTCATTTCCGGAATTCATTCCTTTCAATCCATTCCAATGAAGGATTCGTTCCTCCGGATCGAATCCTTTGATTCCGGTAAGTTGTATGATTCAAAGTTACTTGGTTTATCAATTTGATTCCTCTAAACAAGGATTCGATTCTTCTTCTGGATCGAATCCTTTGGTTCCAATGAATGGAATTATTCCGAATTCAAATACGCCTCGGCAATGTGATTCCTTCTTGCAGCCAAACTAGTCAAACAACTTTTATTGTCTGATAAGATACTGGAAAGTGATATTTTAGGAGCAGGGGATGAAAGCGTGCAGAAAGAGAATGCTTTCTCAACACACACACACAGAAAGTTTAATTTCTTCAGAGTACTTGTGAAACGGAAAGAGAATTTGCCTAATGTGTCAGCGTTTATTATTAACAGAAAAAACAAGAAAGTTACAATATGCTCTCTGAACCTCAAGACAACAAGAGTTATGAATTTTTAAAAAATGAAAATCTTCTTTATCAAGATGCATCGCCGAGAATCGAATACAGGACCACCAAAGCGGGTTACGAAACACTTGTCTGTTATTTGCTGACCACCTTCTGTATCAGTGTCGCCAGACATACGGTCTTGAACGTACAAATAAGGTAACTTGCTTCTTTCGTATGACATACGGCTCGTCTCCTTAAGCGTATTAAATCATGTACGGTGTTGCTAAAATCTTATAGAAAAAAATTATTTTTATGCAAAATGTGTTATCTTCTGTCATGTTGTCTCACAATCGCAGGGAGTTTACACAATGCCGAAACCAGATACAATGATGCTTTGGGCAAAACATTCTCCCTTCTAATTTCCAGTAAAACAAATGTAATCAAATCACTGATGATTTCAGTGGTGGCCCAAGAGGGATATTCTTCCCATGATATATATATCTCTGATCGTTTTCACCGTGATTCGCCAGTATTTTACGGTTACTTTCGCCCTCCGTATACCCAAAATCCTCCAGGTAAGGTAACCATAATTGCTGGATACCAATCCCGGCATTTTTAGAATGGGGTGGAGTTATTGAAAAATTAAAAAAGGAAGTTAAAATACCAAAAATGCTTATACTCATTTTCTTTACTTAAAATATATATATTTTATATTATCTCAATTATTCTCTAAATTATTTTTTCTGATTAAAAATGAATTTTTCTGAGTATTCTACTGAAGAACACCTTATCACTATTGATTTTTTTTTTCATAAATGTCCGCAGAAGACAGCTTTGCAAGTAGTGATGAGTGCAACAGTCTTGGTCTTCCAGCTTTTGTAAGAGTCTTGCATGCAAGACCAAGAACAAGATCAAGACCAGGAATCCCGATGCAAGACCAAGACCAAAGGGTGCAAGACCAAGACGAAGACCAAGACCACACCTGCAAAACCAAGGCCAAAAACAAGACTCTTGCGCAAGAGTCTTGCACAAGTACCGATACTACTTCGATTTTTTGTAGAATGTAAAAAAGAAGGGGAAAATCATTACATCTCAGTAGTAAGAATGTGAGGCGTCTGCGCCATGAGGCTTCTGCGCCACTGGCCCTGTACCCACTTTCTCGGTCCCGCCTGAAGCAGACAACGAGTTTCCCAGTGCCGCCTGACATACTATGCCGGGGGACATATGGGGGATACGAGAAATCGAGCACCGTGAACCGTCAACCCACGGTCTTTTACGACCTCCATTTTAGGGGTGAATTTGTTCCCTTTTATGACCACTTTTTAGGGGGTGTATTCGTTCCCTTTTACGAGCACATTTTAGGGGGTGAACTCATTCCCTTTTATGAGCATATTTTTCAACCCCTACGAACACAGAAGATAACACATAACACTACGTAACACACAGCAGAACAGATAACAGTTAAGAATATGAAACACACAGCAGAGCAGATAAGACATAAGAATACGTAACATAACAAGGGTGAACTCGTTTCCTTTTATGAACACTCTTTCAGGGGTGAACTCGTTCTCTTTTATGAGCACATTTTCCAACCCCTATTTTAACATAGCAGAAATTACACTGACACTACTTAACACACAGCAGAACAGATAACACATAAGAGTACGTAACATAACAAGGGTGAACTCGTTCCCTTTTATGAGCATATTTTTCAACCCCTATTTTAACATAGCAGAAATAACACTGAGACTATGAACACACAGCAGAGCATAAGAGTATGTAACACACAAGGGTGTATTCATTCTCTTTTATTAGCACATTTTCCAACCCCTATTTCAACATGACAGAGACTACGAAACATGGCGGACATAGCACAGGGGGTGTATTCATTTTCTCCACCCCTAATTGAACATAGCAGAAATTACACTGAGACTACGTAACACACAACAACCTCCATTTTAGGGGTGGACTCGTTCTCTTTTATAATTACTTTTCCAACCCCTATTTTACCATAGCAGAAATTACATAAATTTTTTTTCAACCCCTATTTTAAGACAATGAATACCTATGTAACATAGCGATTCGATACGCTCTTTGAGCCGATTTGGATGAAACTCGGCATATGGGGGTTTTCGACCATGCTGAGTACGAATATCATACATTTAGCAATAGATCATTAGGTACTACATGTCCCAAAATTAGTCATCATCGAGGTCAAGGCCAAAATACTTAAAACCAAATAACTCTTAAATGGATCCACATATTGAGGTACTGTTTCCAAATCTAGTAACTGGTCATCAACTACTACAAGTTCCAAAATAGTGGTCATCGAGGTCAAAGGTCAAAATACTTAAAACCCAATAACTCGAAAACGAAGCAACGTATTGAGGTGCTGTTTCCAAATCTAGTAATAGGTCATCAACTAGTGCAAGTTCCAAAATAGTGACCATCGAGGTCAAAGGTCAAAATACTTAAAACCTAATAACTCAGAAACGGAGCCACATATTGAGATGCTCTTTCCACATTTACTAATTGGTCATCAAATACTACAAGTTCCAAAATTAGTGGTCATCGAGGCCAAAGGTCAAAATACTTAAAACCCAATAACTCAAAACGAAGGAACGTATTGAGGTGGTGTTTCCACATTTAGCAATAGGTCATCAACTACTACATGTTCCAAAATACTGACCATCGAGGTCAAAGGTCAAAATACTTAAAACCTAATAGTTTGTAAACGGAGCTACATATTGAGATGGTGTTTCCACATTTAGTAATTGGTCATCAACCAGTGCAAGTTCCAAAATAATGATCATCGAGGTCAAAGGTCAAAATACTTAAAACCCAATAAATCGAAAACGAAGCAACGTATTGAGGTGCTGTTTTCACTAATTGGTCATCAGGTACCACAAGTTCCAAAAATAATGACCATCGAGGTCAAAGTACTTAAAACCAAATAACTCTTAAATGGATCCACATATTGAGGTGCTGTTTCCAAATCTAGTAACTGGTCATCAACTACTACAAGTTTCAAAAATAATGACCATCGAGGTCAAAGGTTAAATATTTAAAACCTAATAACTTGAAAACGGAGCCAAATATTGAGGTGCTGTTTCCACATTTAGCAAGAGGTCATGAACTAGTACAAGTTCCAAAATAATGATCATCGAAGTCAAATGTCAAAATACTTAAAACCTAATAACTCGAAAACAGAGCCAAATATTGAGGTGCTGTTTCCAAATCTAGTAATTGGTCATCAACCATTACAAGTTCCAAAAATAATGACCATCGAGGTCAAAGGTCAATCTCGTAAATGAAACCACATATTGAGATAACGTTTCCTCATTTAGTAAATTTGTGTGATCTATTCAATTTTGTACAAAGCAGAAAAAAAGTGAAGAAGGAATAAATTTGAGAACACAATTTTAACTAGCGCAGAATTTCTGTACCTTTTTGGGCTATTCAAAAGAAAGCAAAGATATACCATATTAACTAGCTGAGAATTATTTAAGCAAAACGAAGAAATCGAACATGGACCATTTTACTCAAATTTGGATGGAGTATTTATATTTGTATGAACCAGAAAAAAATGAAGAAGGTTCAATATTTCTGTACAATTTTGTACTACCCAAATAATCACAAGAAAATCAAAGAAGGGTCATTTTAACTAGATCAGCATTTTATACCTTTTTGTGCTATTCAAATAATAGAGGGAACAAATTTCAGTGGTCTATTTTATTTTTGTACCAATCAGAAGAAAAGCAAAGATATGCCATTCTCAGACTTTTATACCATTTTGTATTACTCCAATAAACGAAGGAATACCAATCAGAAAAAAATTAAAAACAGGTGGATTATTTTCTTTTGTACCAACTGGAAAAGAGAAGAAGAGCTACTTTAACTAGCCCATTATGTACTGTTTAAACGAACGAAAATTGACCATTCTGTAACTTTTGAAATACTGAAATGTTCTATTTTTTTATCAATCAGAAAAACCCGAAGAAGGATCATTTTAACAAGTTCATAATTTCTGTGACGAAAGAATAATTTTGATGTTCTACTTTTTATACCAACGAGAAAAAAATGAACTAGCTGAATATACTAAATAATAAATTTAAGTGACCTATTCAATTTTGTACTACTCAAATAAACAATGGAGTATTTAGTTTTGCACCATTTTGGAGTATTCAAATAAACAAAGGAATTATAACTTGTGTCAACTCTAAAATTAATTAAACGAAGTAATGCATTTGAAAAACCGAAGTTGAGTATTTTATGCCATTTTGTATTATTTCAACAAACAAAGGAATAAGCAAAAACAAAGGATCATTTTATATCATTTTAAACTAGTCTAATAAACAAAGGCATAAATATGAGTGAGCTATTTAATTTTGTAGCTGAGTATTTTAACGAAAGAACAAAATTGTACTAACCAGAAAAAACCGAAGAAGGAACATTTTAACTAACTGGGAATTTCTGTACCTTTTTGTAAATTTGAGTGGCCTGTTTTTTGTACTATCCAGAAAAATCGAAGGAGGTCCAATTTAGCTAACTCAGAATTTTATACCATTTTGTACTACTCAAATAAACGAAAGAAAAAACGAAAAAAGACCAATTTAACTAGCAGCTCAGAATTTATATACATTTTGTTTAGGTGTCCTACTTTTTGTACCAGCGTGAAATGCATTTTTAACCAGCTCAGTAGTATTCAAATAAACAAAAAACCGAAGAATGATCATTTTAACTAGCTCAGAATTTCTGTACTTTTGTGCCATTCAAACAAATGAAAAAACTAAATTTGAATGGAGTATTATTTTTTGTGCCAAGCAGAAAAAGGAAAGAATTTGTACTTACCAGAAAAGGCGAAGAAGGATCATTTTATACCTTTATGTGCTATTTAAATAAACGAAGGAATAAATTTGAGTGATCTATTCAATTTTATACCAATCAGAAGAAAAGCAAAGAAGAGCCATTTTAACTAGCTGAGTATTATTGTGATACACAAATCAACAAATGAATAAATTTGAGTGACCTATTCAATTTGGCATCAATAAGAAATACCATTTTAAATAACTAAGCATCTTATACCTTTTTGTGCTATTTAAATAAACGAAGAAAGCAAAGGAGGTTCAATTTAGCTAACTCAGAATTTTATACCATTTTGTACTAATCAAATAAACGAAGGAATAAATTTTTATGACCTATTCAGTTTTGAAAACAAGCAGGAAAAGAAAAGAATTAACATTTTGTACTATTCAAATAACCATATTAACTAACTCAAAGAAACGAAAGAATAAATTTTGAGTGGCGTAAGCAAAGAAGGTCAATTTGTACCTTTTGTGCTATTAAAACTGAGTGATCTATTCAATTTTATACCAAGTAGAAAAAATTTTGTTTGCAATTAAAAAAAACGGAGAAGGTCTATTTTATGTACCAACCAGAGAAAAACAAAGAAATACCATATTCTGCTACTCAAACAAACGACGGAATAAGCTCAGAATTTCTATACCTTTTTGTGTTATTCAAATAAACGAAGGAATAAATTTGTGTGACCTATTCACTTTTATGGCAAGCCCCTTTTAGTTTTATACCAACCATGAAGGTCCATTATAACAAGCTCGGTATGTTTATATCATTTTGTATTACTCTATTTCATTTTTGTAACAATCAGAAGAAAACAGCTCAGAATTTTATACCTTTGTGGTGTTACATTTTGTATATTTTTGTGTCATCCAGAGAACAATTTAAATTGCCTCTCCCTGACAATTCAGTTGCCAGAGTCCAATCTTTGTAATATTACAATACTACAAATTGATCCAGTTAACAGTTCAAGTTCTTCTATTCTTACACAATCAAATGCATATGCTACAGTGGGCTCAGTGTTCATTTACAGAATTAAATAATTGTTTATCTTTCTCTAAAAACATTTCTACTATTTTGTTGATATAATAATCACACTCTGTAATGTATTCATATACCAGATTAAATTTTTTCTCCAAAGTATAAGTGTTCTTAATATTACAACTTTTAAAATGCTTCTCTATATAAAGTTTATAGATTTTTTCTCTCATTTCACGTTTAATTAAGATCGTCCACACCTTTTGCAATAATTCGTACTCATACTGCAGCAAACAGTTGTGATCTTTTTCATTCTCATTATGTTTAGAACATGCTTCACATAATAATACTGAATTTGGTGTATACTCATTAAATAATTGTATAACACATGTATCACTAATAGTTTCACTAGTACAGTCACACTCATTAGCTTCCAGTTCAAAACAGGTAATATTTGAAACACTGTCATCATCACTTTCCGGGAGTATTTCATCATTATATCTATTATAGCGTCTAAAATAATACACTTCTTCTATTTCTTGTGTTGGATATATGATTCTCACTTTATCACGTAATTCATCTGGCAAATCGGGGTCAGACGGCTGGATTAACAGTATAGGTTTCTCGTTTTCACGCTGCATTTCTTTTTCTCTAGGTGAAACATAAACAATCTCCATGCTAGTCATTTTTCTGCCCTTCAGCAAAAACAAATCAAATAAATAATTTTATATACCTACAATAAAAGCATTCTATGCATTCTCCGTGTTTAATAACATGTTTTCAAGGCAATATAACATCATGATGTATGTTCTATTATTTTCCAAATATACTCAATAAACTTATATTCCATTATAATAAAATACATAAATGCAAAAATATATATTTGAAGTTTCATATACTTTACCTTAGACGAGGAAAAAAGTTTTAAAAAATAATTGAATCGTTGAGCAATACGCAGTACCTTAGGACGTAACTATACTAGCAGTACAAATGTTAAATATCTGCAGCAACATGGAACTTTGAAAACTTCTCTTACTTTGATATAATCTCTTCTTCTGCTGAGATTCAAAATGGTCAAGTATGCTGTTACGCAAATTGCTATGTAGTCTGTTCTACACAATTATGACTCAACTCTGGTTTGTTAAATCTCACGTTCAATATTTTATGAGCCTTTCGTAGTGACGGGAGAGGCAATTTAAATTGTTCTCTGGATGACACAAAAATAATACAAAATGTAGCATCACAAAGGTATAACATTCTGAGCTTTTCTTCTGATTGTTACACAAATGAAATAGACCACCCGTAATACAAAATGGTATAAAAATACCTAGCTTGTTATAATGAACCTTCTTCCCTTTTTTTCGTGCTTTTTCTGCTTGCTATAAAAGTGAATAGCTCAAACAAATTTGTTTTTCTATGGTTGGTACAGAAAGTAGACCTTCTCCGCTTTTTTTAATTGCAAACAAAATTTATTCATTCTTCAATAGGTCACTCAAATATAATAGCACAAAAAGATTAGTTACCATTGACCTTCTTTGCTTAAGCCACTCAAATTTATTCTTTCCTTTTTCTGCTTGCTATAAAAGTGAATAGCCTAGGTCACACAAATTTATTCCTTTGTTTGTTTAAATTGGGTAGACCAAAAACACAAAAAGCTGTAACATGCTGAGCTATTTAAAATGGTATTTCCTTGCTTTTTTCGATTTGATACAATTTTTTCAAAAAGGTATAAAATTCTAAGTCAGTTAAAAATGGTTCTCGTTGGTAAAAAAAGAAATAGAACACCCAAATTTGCTCTTTCGTTCATTGGGCTAGTACAAAGGTACCTTCTTCGATTTTTCTGGTTAGTACAAAAAACAGGTCACTCAAATTTATCCCATCGTTTGTTTAAATAGTACAAAAGGTACAGAAATTCCAGTTAGTTAAAATGGGTCTTCTTCGGTTTTTTTTGGTTAGTACAATTTTGTTCTTTCGTTAAAATACTCAGCTACAAAATTAAATAGCTCACTCATATTTATGCCTTCGTTTATTAGACTAGTTTAAAATGATATAAAATGATCCTTTGTTTGTTGAAATAATACAAAATGCTATAAAATACTCAACTTCGGTTTTTCAAATGCATTACTTCGTTTAATTGATTTTAGAGTTGACACAAATTATAATTCCTTTGTTTATTTGAATACTCCAAAATGGTGCAAAACTAAATACTCCATTGTTTAAAATAGTCCTTTTTCGCCTTTTGCTGAGCCATTTCTCATTGGTACAAAATTGAATAGGTCACTTAAATTTATTCTTTCATATATTTAAATATTCAGCTAGTTCATTTTTTCTCGTTGGTATAAAAAGTAGAACATCGAAATTATTTTTTCGTCACAGAAATTATGAACTTGTTAAAATGATCCTTCTTCGGGTTTTTCTGATTGATACAAAAATTGAACATTTCAGTATTTCAAAAGTTACATAATGGTCAAATTTGAGTAAAATGGTTCATGTTCGCTTTCTCAAATTTAGCCCTTCGTTTTGTTTAAATAATACAACATGCACTAGAAATTCTAAGCTAGATAAAAATGGCATTTCTCCTTGGTACAAAATGGAATAGATCACTTAAATTTATTCTTTCGTATATTCAGCTAGTTCATTTTTTCTCGTTGGTATAAAAAGTAGAACATCGAAATTATTCTTACATAAATTCTGCGCTAGTTAAAAAGGACTTTTTTTGCTTTTCTTTCGTTTATTTGAGTAGTACAAAATGGTATAAAATACTCAGCAAGTTAAAATGGTTCTTTCTTGTTTGCTATAAAAAAGTAGAACACCCAAATTTGTTCTTTCGTTCATTGAGCTATTATAAAGGTACCTTCTTCGATTTTTCTGGTTAGTACAAAAAACAGGTCACTGAAATTTATCCCATCGTTTGTTTAAATAGTACAAAAAGGTACAGAAATTCTCAGTTAGTTAAAATGGGTCTTCTTCGGTTTTTTCTGGTTAGTACAATTTTGTTCTTTCGTGAAAATCCTTTGGTTGCTACAAAATTAAATAGACTAGTTTAAAATGATATAAAATGATCTTTTTTTTGCTTATTCCTTTGTTTGTTGAAATAATACAAAATGGTATAAAATACTCAACTTCGGTTTTTCAAATGCATTACTTCGTTTAATTGATTTTAGAGTTGACACAAATTATAATTTCTTTGTTTATTTGAATACTCCAAAATTGTGCAAAACTAAATACTCCATTGTTTAAAATAGTCCTTTTTCGCCTTTTGCTGAGCCATTTCTCATGGGTACAAAATTGAATAGGTCACTTAAATTTATTCTTTCGTATATTCAACTAGTTCATTTTTTCTCGTTGGTATAAAAAGTAGAACATCGAAATTATTCTTTCGTCACAGAAATTATGAACTTGTTAAAATGGCTCTTCTTCGTTTTTTTTTCTGATTGATACAAAAGAAAATAGTCCACCTAAATTTTATTCATACTTCACTTCTTTTTTTCTAGTTGGTACAAAAACTAAATACTCTATTCCTTCGTTTATTTGAATAATGGTCCTTCACTTTTTCCAGTTGGTACCTAAGGAAATCATCCAATCAAGTTTTTCTGGTTCGTACAAAACTAAACACTTCATCCAAATTTGAGTATTACAAAAATGAAATGAAATTCTGAGTTAGTTTTTTAAAAAATGGTCCTTCTTGCTACAAAATTGGAAAGCTCACTCAAGAGTACAAAATAGTATTGAACTTCTGAGCCGGTTGAATTTATCCGATTGTTTGTTTAAAATACGCAATTATTTCTCGTTGATGCAAAATTGAATAGGTCACTCAAATTCACCCCTTCGTTTGTTTAAATATTAGAAGATGGTCTAGAAAAAATGACATTTCTCGTTGGTACAAAATTCAATAGGCCACTCAAATTTATTCCTCCTTCACTTTTTCTGCTTTGTACAAAATTTGTCCGTTGCTCCGTTTACAAGCTTTCGATGGTCATTATTTTGGAATTTGCAGTGATTGATGAACTATTACTAAATGTGGAAACACTACCTCAATATTTGGCTCCGTTTTCGAGTTTGACCTCGATGGTTGACACTTTTGAGACATGTGGTCTTTGGTGACCGATTACTAAATGTGGAAACAGCAGCTCAATATTTTGCTCAGTTTTCGAGCCATTAGTTTTTGAGTAAAATGGTCCATGTTCGCTTTCTCAAATGTAGCCTTTCGTTTTGCTTAAATAATACATAGCTAATTAATATGGCATATTTTTGCTTTCTTTCTTGTTAATCCATTTGAATAGCCCAAAAAGGCACAGAAAGTCTGCGCTAGTTAAAATTGTGTTCCTTTGATTTCTTTCTCATTAATACAAAAGTAAATAAGCCACTCAAATTTATTCCTTCTTCACTTCTCTCTGCTTTGTACAAAATTGAATAGATCACACAACGTTATCTCAATATGTGGTTTCATTTACGAGATTGACCTTTGACCTCGATGGTCATTATTTTTGAAACTTGTAGTATTTGATGACCAATTACTAAATGTGGAAACAGCACCTCAATATGTGGATCCATTTTCAAGTTATTAGGTTTTAAGTATGTTGACCTTTGACCTCGATGACCATTATTTTTGAAACTTGTAGTAGTTGATGACCAGTTACTAAATGTGGAAACAGCACCTCAATATGTGGATCCATTTTCGAGTTATTAGGTTTTAAGTATGTTGACCTTTGACCTCGATGATCATTATTTTGGAACTTGTAGTATTTGATGACCAATTACTAAATGTGGAAACAGCACTTCAATATGTGGATCCATTTTCGAGTTATTAGGTTTTAAGTATGTTGACCTTTGACCTCGATGGCCACTATTTTGGAACTTGTGGTACCTGATGACCTATTACTCAATGTTGAAACAGCACCTGAGTATGTGGCTCCGTTTTCGAGATATTAGGTTTTAAGTATTTTGACCTTTGACCTCGATGACCACTATTTTGGAACTTGTAGTACCTGATGACCAATTGCTAAATGTGGAAACAGCACTTCGATATTTGACGCCGTTTACGAGTGATTGGGTTTTAAGTATTTTGACCTTTGACCTCGATGGTCACTATTTTGGAACTTGTAGTATTTGATGACCTATTACTAGATGTGGAAACAGCACCTCAATACGTTGCTTCGTTTTCGAGTTATTGGGTTTTAAGTATGTTGACCTTTGACCTCGATGACCACTAATTTTGGGTCATGTAGTACCTGATGACCTATTGCTAAATGTATGATATTAGTACTCAGCATGGTCGAAAACCCCCATATGCCAAGTTTCATCCAAATCGGTTCAAAGAGCGTATCGAATCGCTATGTTACATAGGTATTCATTGTCTTAAAATAGGGGTTGGAAAAGTAATCATAAAAGGGAACGAATACACCCCTAAAATGGAGGTCGTAAATAGTCTCAGTGTAATTTCTGCTATGTTAAAATAAGGGTTGAAAAATATGCTCATAAAAGGGAATGAGTACACCCTTGTTATGTTATGTACTCTTATGTGTTATCTAATCTTCACTATGTTTCGTAGTCTCTGTCTGATGTGCTATGTTAAAATAGGGGTTGGAAAATATGCTCATAAAAGAGAACGAATACACCCCTAAAATGCTGTGTGTTCATAATCTGTGTCATTTCTGCTATGTTAAAATAGGGGTTGGAAAATAAGCCATGTTCTTTTATTAGCTCTGCTATGTTAAAATAGGGGTTGAATGAGTTCACCCTTGTTATGTTAGGTACTCTTATGTGTTATCTGTTCTGCCGTGTGTTACGTAGTGTTATGTGTTAACTTCTCTTTTATGTGTTCGTAATCTTATGTGTTATCTCCTATGTTGAAATAGGGGTTGAAAAATATGCTCATAAAAGGGAACGAGTCTGTTCTGCTGTGTGTGTTCATAGTCTCTGTCTGATGCGCTATGTTGAAATAGGGGTGGAAAATATGCTCATAAAAGGGAACGAGTTCACCCTGCTATGTTACGTATTCTTATGTCATTTCTGTTGTGTTAAAATAGGGGTTGAAAAATATGCTCATAAAAGGGAACGAGTTCACCCCCTAAAATGTGCTCGTAAAAGGGAACGAATACACCCCCTAAAATGTGGTCATAAAAGGGAACAAATTCACCCCTAAAATGGAGGTCGTAAAAGACCGTGGGTTGACGGTTCACGGTGCTCGATTTCTCGTATCCCCCATATGTCCCTCGGCATAGTATGTCAGGCGGCACTGGGAAACTCGTTGTCTGCTTCAGGCGGGACCGAGAAAGTGGGTACAGGGTCAGTGGCGCAGAAGCCTCATGGCGCAGACTCCTCACATTCTTACTACTCATCTCTTACTTGAATTTCTTGACTTCAGTAAAAATGCCGCTGGACTGAATGTACTCCCAGTAATTTATGCAATACGTGTGAAACGATCTGCACTTGTAGCATACAGATACAGTACAGTATGTCGTTTTCTGAATTGATTGTTCGCGGTTTCTGTACATATTACTCGTTTTCAAGCCACAGAGGTGTCATCTTTCGCCATGTGAGCTTTATTGGTAGACAAACACCGTGTGCGTGTTTTCTTAAAGGCTTTTCCGTTTCCTTCTACTTTCTTCATTCTACCATTTCAGTAATTTCTCATCTTTACCGTCTCCCTTAGTCTCGGTGCATAATTATGGGACGTTAAACTAGATATTTCATCCCATTTCAAAGCATATTAGTGGTGTTCTTCTTCCAAAACTGAAGAGAAATGTAGTATTGAATATTGGTAATTCCGTACACCATAGACGCCGACCACATGGGTATGGACTTGGCTCCGGGACTCAAGCATCCGTTGGAAATTTTTAATGTGTGCTCATAAAATTAGTATCGAAATAACATTTTCATGACATTGACAAAAACTTAGTGAATATGACCGCAAGTTTGATTTCATGGGCGCATACTTATACGTTGAATAATTGTTTATCAATATAACTTTTAGCCTCCATAGCTATCTGGCACATCGAGGATTGAGCGATATAACATCATACTACAACAATAAATCCATATTATAAAATTGAAAATGATTATGTTTGTGACTCTTAATCTCTTGAAGCAACCGACCGA
This sequence comes from Thermobia domestica, assembly GCF_964235325.1. Taxonomy (NCBI): domain Eukaryota; kingdom Metazoa; phylum Arthropoda; class Insecta; order Zygentoma; family Lepismatidae; genus Thermobia; species Thermobia domestica. The sequence goes on along the minus strand of NW_027656246.1, from coordinate 14,763 downwards.
TCTCGATCAAATTCTCAACATAGATGAAGTTCGGGCCAGGAACGATTTTTTTTTATCATTTTACTTTGACAGTGCAACGTAAGGGAGGGGAAGGGGCATATATATATATATATATATATATATATAAACATTAAAAAGTGACTGTCTTTGTGACTTCATCACTCTTGAAACAGTCGATCGATCTCAATAAATTTTTCAAAATAGTTGAGGTTCGGACTTGGGGTGTTTTTCCTCCATATCACTTTCACGGAAGAACTTAGTGGAGGTGGGGGGGAGGGCAGGGGAAAATGAACAAAAACAAATACAAGTTAATATCTCTTGTACCACCCGACATACCTCGATCACATTTTCAATATAGATTTGGTTCGAAACTGAGATTATTTATGTCATATCACTTCGACGGTGCAGTTTAGGAGAGGGTGAGGGGAGATATATATAAAAATGATAGAAAATGACGAATATTAATGTCCAATCCATAGTTTTCGAGGCCGCTGAGTTGAATACTGACACTTCCGATACCATTTACGACCAAATTCAGCCCCAAACTTTTACGAAGTGGCGATACATAAAAATGATTAAAAATGACCAAATATTTGTGTCAAATCCATAACCATTTCGGGTTCGCTAAAATGCAAATGCGGCACATCAACTTGGGGGAGATGGAGGAGGGAATATATAAAAGTTATCGAAAATTATCATTATCAATGTAGAATCCATGGTTTTCGAGGACATTGAGATAAACGGTGACACTTGCGATACTGTGTCTCGCAATATGGGGGAGGAGGAGATATATAAATTTATTAAAAATGACCGATATTTACCAGTGGCAAATTCAAAGTTTTCGTGGTCTCTGAAATGAACAGTGACTCTTCTGATGCCTTTTAAATCAAAATTAAGCCCCGCAACTTGAGGAGGAGAAGGAAAGAGAAATATATAAATAATCGAAAATGACCGATGTCAGAGAGCGCTTTAGTAATAGTAAAAAGTGACTGACTAACGGAAAATGTTATAATTATTATTATTTTAAATTTAAGCTAACGAACTGGGTAATTGATGCTTGTAATCCATATTCAAAAGTGAAACTGATTTTGTACAGTTGTTTCAAATAACTTGGTGTTTGATGCCGTTATTTTGTATTTCTAATATAGGACAAAAGTATTTATATGAATTGAGTTTGTACAAAAGACATAGACAGTTGAATCGTTTTCAGTTTTCACTCGAATTATTCTAAAATATTAAGAGATTTGGTTATAATAATTACTATTTAATTTCCTCTCTCTCTTTTCTTGGTCAGTATTGCTAAACATATCATCATCATCATAGCTATTCGGCCATTATTGGCAGGTTACTTGTTGAACTGAGAAGCTTGGATGTACAATGGTCCTAAGGTAGTTTCTTCGTCTTGACGTAGCAATTTTCTGTTTTAATACCCTCCTTCACTTATAGTCTCCTTCACTCTCTCCCTCTTTTCTGCTACCATACCCTCTAGCATGTCCCTCATAATATAGTTCCTCCTCGGCCACTATCCCAACCACTTTCTCTTCCTCCTCTTGACAATATTCTCTTGATAAAATTCTTTTTTTTTTCCTACTGCTAATATGTTTAACACAATCTCATTCATTTTCCGTTCAACACAGCTAATTCTCTCTCTCTCTCTCTCTCTTCTTTTTCTTTTATTCCATATCCACATTTTGAAAGCCTGTAATTTTTTCATCCATTTTTGCGTAATGTCCATGTGTATGCCCCATAGAGTACATATTGGAATCAGTAAAACAAAAGCTCAATATTTAATTGGAAGTTGGTTCAATACAAGGATTAGCTAATTGTGGTTCAAAAAAATCTGACTCCTTTAGAGTGTAAAAATTATTTTGCAATTCATGATATGTCAAGCCCGTGCCGTCTTGATTTTCTTTCATGCGTCTCAGGGGTAGCCTCCCCAGTTTGGGAACCTATGGAGTGTTGGATCTGTTAAAAAATATAAAAATATTACTAAACGTTGTGATTTATCTTATAAGTAGTGCAGCGTGGGCACGCACTAAAAAAGTAAAGATCATCACCTATGTTGTATGTTGGCGCATGCTAGAATTTATTATTCCTTATATCCAGAGTAAAATTTACCTCTGAAAACCATAAGATTTCTTGAAAGCAAGACTTGCAAGGCTCTTGCAAGCAAGACCAAGACCAAGACCAAGACCACCCGGGTGGTCTTGGTCTTGCATTTGCTCATCACTATTTGCAAGCCATCTTCTTGACCAAGTACAGCGAAATTTCCAGACCTTGCATTGACTAACCCGAAAAATTCCGACATTAGTTAATGCCAGACAATTTTCCTGACGCAGGCTTGAATCCTGGATGCATGGTAAACCTACCCGGTTGAACCTTGAAATAATCACTGAGTTTAATGAAGATGAAAAACGGAAATAAACTTATTACCTTGGCAGTGAATATACAGCGAATGTTCTAAACAGTCGGTGTGTGCATTATGATTAATTCATACACTAACGAATCCAGAAACGTCGTTAACTTTGGGATGATATGAAGGAGCAGATTCCTCTCTGGATGAATAATATAGGCTTAAAAATACAAGAGTTTTACATCAAGTCAGAATAACGTGATGAATCATTTTAGACATAAGCTTAAAGAAAGGTGGTCTTTGGGGAGTCAGGTACCCCTACTGTTCTCCCCGTGGATCCGTCAGTGGATCCACATATGACAGTTTCATATCATCCCAAAGTAAGTTAAACTCCATGTGTTGCATCTTGTATAGTTCGAGCCAGTGGCGTGGCGTATTCAGAATTTCATGATGGGCATTCATGCATATATATATATATATATATATATATATATATATATATATATATATATATATATATATATATATATATATATATACATATATATATATATATATATATATATATATATATATATATATATATATATATATATATATATATATAAGTTAACGTTGTAAAAGTTTATTATTCCATAATATTTTGCTCAAGAGGGTTTAAACCTGAAACCTCTTGCTTACGCCACGAGTTCGACCATAGGTACTAAAACTAATTTTAATATTATGTTTTCAAATTATTGTAATAAAACTCTTTTAAGAAATCGAAAAAAGAAATACACTTTTGTGTCGCTAAAAGTATGTAATTCTTTAACAGCGATAATTGACAGTTTTTAATTTGCTGGAGGAAATTTGAATTTATGTACTGTACAAGTATGAAATCACAGTAGTCACTAAAATATTGTACGTACTGTGGTTTATGTCTTCCTAATGATGGCTAACACACTGCTATACGCACATACTATTTCTAAATACTTAATCGTAAAGGTGAACTTAGGGAAGTGGAAGACGAGAGACTTAATACTTAGTTCTTAATTTGAATTTTAAACAAACTATTACTAATCATTTAGCTTCTTTTCAGAGTGGCAATCTTCTCTTGAAATTGGCATGTTCAGGCGCTATCGCTGGAAGAAGTTGCATTAATTTATTCTGCGATCGCTTATCTCTTAAACTTAAAAAGAAAATTTTAAAGTGTTGGAGTAATTTGGTCTTCAGTAATAGTAATTACCTCTTACACATTATATATACATATATATATATATTTGAAAGGACCCCACACTAGAGAAGTCTCGATACAAGCAATAATATACATTAGTTAAGTCAGAAAGTTTATTGTTCGGTTGTAAAAAAACTTTTACACACCTTTTTCGACAACATAGAATACGTTGCATTTTCTAAGTAATAAAGAAACTTTCAGAGAAATTTTAATGTTAGACCGTGGTGGCTGTGATAGAGCTCTCACCACTGTCGCAACACGTAATGTCCTTCGTTCGATCTCATCTGTCCTTTGTGTGTGTGGGTTTATCTTCTGCGTTATCCCTTTTCCTCCCACTTTCGTCATTCCATTATTATAATCTATCTCATAATTGTCTATCTTAGTCTCGGTGCAAAGCCTTGGAATCTTAAACTAAATAATAATAATAAGAAGAATGTTATTTGATTTCCATAGTATTTTGAGAAATGTGAAAAATGTAGGAAGACTGATGAGCATTTCCAATGAGTAACTCTGCCATACAACTGACAAGTAAAGGGTTCAAATGGATGAATCACACTGAATCGCAAGTCCTCTATTAGACGCACTATGTCTCATCCTACAACTTGATTCATCTATTTGGAGCCTTTACTTATGAGAACAACAAACAATGAAAAGCAGATGGTTTGTTTGTTTGTTCTGAGCAACTCAAAGCAAAAATGATTATATTTTTACCGTTACTTGCCGCTTGGGTTTGCCCGATAGAGTTCAAGCAGTGATGTCTTCATTTACTAATTAATGGTGGGGTTCGCAGTGTCTCAGTCGTAGAATGTTGCTCCAGGTGAGAACCATTACTATGAGAGTTCATGGTGGAAATATTATGTAACCGGTTTTTTTGGGGGTTCTCCTCTTTCGTCCCATATTTTCATACCATCAAATTCCGTTAATGCCTTTCATAATCATTTACTTTCTTAGATCTTAAGAAAGAGGCATTTAACTGAAGATTTATTTTTTCTCAAGTATTAGCAACCGTAGTTTAGGAACCTATTCGTAGAAGGATCAGAATTTTGGAAAGTTTATTTGTTCACTCAATGGCGTACGCAGAGTTTCGTTAAGGGGGCTTCAATCTCCCATGTTTGTATAATTTCAGGTGTTTGTCTAGGTATATATGGTATTTTTTTTATTATTCTGCGTACGCCACTAGTTCATCTAACGTTGAAGTATTTTGTTTTTTCTCCATTCCATTTTTCCCTGGTCTCAGTTTGTTTATTATCTCAACTTAGTAAAAAGATTTGGGATAGGTCTCGTCATTTCTGTTTAATCGGCTGACATATTATTATGCTGTAAGCGATAGAATATATTGTTTAATTTGTAATGAAAAAAACTTTTAGTTTAACTTAGAGCTGAGGAAAGTAGTTAATATTCGTATGGTTCCGGGTTCGATCCCAATGAAGATGCTTGCCTTTGAGAAAAGTCATATTAAGGTTTTGAATCTCACCTTACTCAATAGAACTTATCCCATATAAGCTTTGTGGTTGAACTGTAATGTTAAAACCCAATCAAATAATCGGTTGTAAATTTTGCACTGGGATACGTGCCGATGCATCATCATAGGTTACACAAAAAAGCTCATTTGCTGTATTTCAATAAAAACAAAATCAGTAGACCTGGCAGTCATGGAAGAGAAGGAAGTCAGCGAACATTCTGATAAGACTATCAGCCACCCTCCCAACTCCCTACATTGGTAGAACAGTTTTATGATCAGATTATTCTGAGAAGAGACACACAAATTTCATATAACGGATTGGTTGCTTTAGTCTTGCGCATTAGGTCATTTTTTGTTTCTCTGTAATATATTGTTAATCTGTTTGGCAGTATTGCTTTTGTCCGCTTCCATCATTATCAATCCATCAACTGGGTTCACACTACTGTTGTTTGATTCCGTTCTCTGATTCCATTACCAAATCCACAGTCTCGACCCGTCTCTTTCTTTCACTGAGCGAATGCCTTTTTGATTTCGAAAAGTCAATCCAGTTCCTTTCAGAGATTCAATCTTTCCATTCCACTGAAGGATTCGTTCTTTTGGAACAAATCGTCCCGGAGCTACCCATGACTATAAGTAACACATTCTTTTACTTCCTCTTTTAAAAATCATATGATTATTTTACTGTATACACTGTAATATTCCCATATTCACATTGGAAATATAATCATTTTATTACTGCCTCATTTCGTTTGTAGTCGGCTCAGATAGCTGTGTGGTCCAGAAGTCTAGGCCTCTGTCTTATTAGGGATCGCGGGTTTCAACCCTGCCTCGGACATGGAGGTTTCTGTTGTACTTTTCACATTGCAGTTCATTGTCATCTTTCGTCTTTCATAGTGGTTCAGATCCTACCTTACGCTGTAGGTCCCGTTGTATATAGCTTTTGTGCTGACACAGGACGTAAAAATGTCATCACTCAATTTCGTTTTTCAAATATCATCTTTTGTGACACTGCTGACATTTTGTTATTTTATACTACCGGCGTTATTCTGCATTTGAATCAAATTCATAATGTGAGACCCAGATTCGTTTCTTACCCTCTATTACCACATACCAGACTTCTCCATTGTAAATTTTCAGCTCATGTATTTCAAACAGTGTACAACACTGCAGCACTCAACTTCACTATTATGTTTAGTGATAATAGTGCATTTTAATTCTGTACACATTTGTATATGGTGCTATTTCAAACAAATACTTTCATGCTGAATTGGCTACACTGCTTCATCTATGGCAATACTATTTGTGATAATCAATACGGCATTTTGTTCTCATTATATTCTGCAGCTTTTGTTTTGGTTGCTTTAACGATTTTCAAGATATTTACTTTAAACATATATACCGTATTTCTATTTTTATTTATTTATTTATTTGATAATCAAATATCGAAGCCTCATAGGTCCTATCCTTCTGATCCATAGCACCTTAAGTTTTGCTGATTTTCATTTCTCGTGGTGCTCTATAAGATGTGCTATATGGTAATCAGATTTGAGCGACAAGGGGTGTGGGACGTTTCCTTGTGAGAAATATCTTGTATGAAATATCCCGTATAGTGGGTAGTAGAAATCACTAGTTTTACATAATTGGAAAAATTCGTATTAATTTCTGAAAGAAATAGATACCTAAAGAATATCTCAAATCAAATATAGAATACAATGTTCTTGGGAAATAAATTGCGCATGGACGAATTATTGTATTATATTTGGTGAGTATTGTTGCAATAACTTTACGCATTTAAAGTTTACAACATTTTTGGTGGTGCTGTATTCTAACTCGTTTCTGTGAATCAAGGGTTGTAAAATTTATATTAAAATGTCTTTAAAAGAGTGTTTCTTGAGATTTGCTGACCATTTATAATAAACTCAAGGTTCGTGGAGACCACAGATAAAATAAATAAATAAAAATGAAAATTTATAATGAAAACTAATAATAAAAGAAATATGTACAAAGAGGGACATATTTGAAAACTGACACGTCTGTGCAATATGGCAAATGAGAAGGACCAGGAACATTTACAAGGGATGCAATATCCATACTCCTTTCTGTTGTTACTAACTGCATAAGATGTAGAAAAAGATGAAAAAAATTTCCAAAGCAGCTTGCGAAATGATTCTTAATAATATTCATAGTGCAAAATTTACTTTCCAACAAGTATTATGAAACATTGTTACTTTCTTCCTGACCAACTCACAAGAGTTACAATGACTATGTCTTGCTGGAAACAGACTTTATGATTATGGTAGTTAAATTTACTAAGTTGGCCTTCTATTGAAATACTACATTCATGAATCATGTTTAGGTCACATTTGTTTAATGTCACATTGACAATGCTAAAGCAAACGACCAAACAAATTCAGGCATGAATTGCTTGAATGTTGTCAGATACAAGAACTCAATTCTCGAACATTCGTGGCTAAGTAGTAAGCATACGCTCCTTTGGTGTGGGAAATCCGTTTTCGATTCCCGGTATGAGTTCATGTGGTTCGGATTGCACGTTAATCAGTATGTCCCGTCTTATATAGCCTCGCTGCTGAAAGGAGGTTAAACCGAAAACAAACTCAACCCAATTCTTAAACAGTAGCAAACATATGTTCCATTTAGTTAGTTACCACAGTTTTGATATAAAAATTAGCCTTGTCTTTGTCACAAACAAGTTCATTATCATTGAAGGTGGAAACAAATTTTTCTTTTTTTTAAAAAAAAATTACAGATGTAGAAGGAAAATCAAGAAATAATGATAAAAGAACTAGTTGCACTGGAATTTTCAAAATGATGTATTCAGATTATAGCTCGATATTGAATTCTGTAAAAAAAGGATTATCATCATTACTCTACAGATGTGTTTGCTTTATCTTTCACTAACATAATAGAGGGTTATTTAAATAAAATAAAAAAATTAGACACAACGAAATTGTATTTGTGGTGTCTAAGCCTTTCTGATGCGAGTGCTGCTTCCCTCCCTTTTGTCGTTCATGACGGGGTAGCATACTGAAAATCATGGCTTTTAAGATTTCTTCTTTCTGAAGAAAGGGAGCAGAAAAATGATGGCATAGCACTTGGTGGCAAATTGCCTAGATCTGGCCCTGGTGTTAATAAATAAACAAAAACGAAAAATATTATCAGCAAAAACTAATGCACAAAACGGCTAGGCGGCAGACCCATATCCACAGTGGACACGGGGGCAAGCCCCCTGAACTTTCACTATACACAGGGAAAAATTTGTACTCCGGATAGCGGTATATTGTACAAATATACGGAATCCTCTTGCTTACTACAGAAATCTGTACGGAGCATACGTTATCCGTATGCTAAATAGGCAAATATAATGCCCTATAGATACTACATCATACCGTTCCAGGATGTCTAACATCTAACAGTTTTCCGTTCCTCAGCTATATGTTATATACGTCCATTTTTATGTGAGATCCTGATCGCCTACATTGTTTCATACGGAAAGTACGTATAGATGGAACACTTATACAGAAAGTATTATAAAACATATGCTTTCAGTTATACGTCAGCTGTACGTTGTCCAAAACTTACAAGAACTATGCATGTAACCTTTTTAAGTACACCACCTACAATTTGTTTTCTCAGTGTAGGCTTGCAAATGAACTATAATATGGTTGCATCTTGCTTTCTTACATTTTTGGACTAGCTACGGACCTGATAGGCGGACCACCATCTGAACTGCTTTGTTCTAGAGACGACATTGCTAGATTTTTTATTTTCAAAAAGACCAGAAAGATTCTTAAAAGCTGGTAAATGGCATCTAATTTCTTACTTAATATATTTACTTACAATTTCAAGCAGTGGAAAAACAGGAACACCGTACAAGATTAGTCGATCAATAAATAAGCAGATAATATCAAGTAAGTCCCCCAATATCATTTTATGAGTTCCAAGAGTCTGAAAGAAGAAATAGTCACATTTGATTTATCTTTATTCATTAAGAATAAACGAAAACCTGAAGAACTTAGTTTTCTAAAAATTCACGAATAAAAATTAAGTACAGTGATATGTCTTCTTTAGTGTTCCCTAAGAGATTTAAAATTTCTGGCATCGTTTGGAAAACATTAGAGTCAAAATTGAAAGTAAAGTTTCAAATTCGATACAGGACTAGAACTTTTTCGAGTGTTGTTGACATCACTAGATCTCAAACACAGTTTTAGTACTACTGATTCATTATAACATTAAACAAACTGTAAATTGATAAGTCATCGTACGAACATAATGAAAGACATCATTTTTTAAAAATACGCAAATCATTACACAATAATCCCAAGATAATAAATATGAGGAATGATCAGAAAATAAGGTTACAAAGCCTGCAGTGAAAAATGTTATTTCAGACAACATCACAGTTAGCAGATAGTACAGTCAGCGACAGTAGAAACTGGAGGTTGGATACATAAGAAATGATAGTTTTTTCCAGTAGCAGAATAGTTTCACTCGATGTCTGATAGTTGGACAACCAACATGACAGCAAACACGTGCCCGAAAACATAACATGCCAGGATATTCCTCCATTTGGAGGAAAAACTATTACTATCTGAGAGCATCACTTAGAGAAACAACCACGAGATAAATCTGCAGAAAATCCATGCACTTTAAGATCAAAGAGATAGGAATTAATGCAAAGGAAACGAAAAGAATAATACGCATCATGCAGAGACCGAAAAAGTATGGAAAGCTAAACAAAATGAGAAAAGAAGGAAAGAGGGAAAGGAAAGAGCAAAAGACATGGGGATAAATTAAATTTTAACATTTAAGGATAAACAGTGTCCGTCTTTCTTCCTGCCCCCTGTATCCGTCCTGGTTTTTCTCCCTTCATAGGATAAATCTCATTCAGCATCAAATGCGAACATCATTTATAGTGTTTAATTCTTTGAAAAAAAGTAACTCCATCCAGACCGAGACTCGGACCCCGGACCCTTAGCATAACAGTCAGACGCTGTAACCACTTACCTACACACGCTATAGCAAATATGTTTCTAAACCAGCCATTATCGTCGCTATCAAACGTCTTAAACCAGCCATTGTCGGGAGTTACCCCACTTACACTTGAAGTTTGAATTTTATTTACGGCCTTTAACTATCTACGGCAACAGGCCCCATGTTTTCATTAAAAACATTTGTTCTGTAGATTAAAATCAAGAATAACTTAATCTATACTCTTACTTACTGTTGTATATATATATATATATATATATATATATATATATATATATATAGAGAGAGAGAGAGAGAGAATTGTAGGTATATAAAAATCGGATTAATGGGGGTTAAAAGAATGATTTCGTAACTGCGAAATGGGTGATCGCATCACTACTGACATCTGGTAGCGTTTTTACGTAACACACACATTAGAAATAAAGCTTCGAAACGACAAATTGCATGTTGTGCCGTGGATAAGTCGGTAAGGTGTCTGTTTATTAACTAGGCAACTCGAGTTCGAGTCTTGAGTACACCAATACTTTTTCCTTCAAAATACATTTCTATATTTTTTATATATGTTATTAATAATTGCTTTCCTGCATTTTTTGTAAATTATCTAAATTAGTGAAGGTTCAGTAAAATCAAGAAGGTTAAACTACATATATATGATTGTTTTATCCGTATGTACAGTCCAGAGATGGAGCGGGTCGGGGGGCCGCGGGTCAACAGAACGTGACCCACTGCAACCCCCCACTCTGACTTAACAATGTATTACGACCCACAGACTCATTCTGCTCAGTGCATTGTAGACAGCTTCTGAACACTGGTGAATTTGTCTTCTTTCAAGGCATCCTTTTTCTTTTCATTTGTTTCTATTGACAAAAGAACTTCAGGCAATTTTAGATATTGATATTTGCAACTGTAATAATAGCAATAGGACTTATTTGAGACGCAGCCTGTGATTTCTTAGAGGAGCCAACTACTGGGAAAAATGTTTCAATCATGTGTAATATATGAATTATTATATAAAAAATTGAATGTAACTATGTGTGCATGATCATCATATCCAAATTGCAAAGTCAAATGAAATGATTTTTGGTATATACTTAGGCCTCAATCTCAACTAGGAAGTTATCATAAATTCGGTATCGATTTCATTATATTACGTATTCTAAGAGGGTCCGAATTTTTGCGAAAAATTTAGTATCTCACAAGCCGTTCAAGTTGGAGAGCTGATATTCAGTATATTAATTCTTTATCTAATATAAATAAAATAAAGAGTTTGTTTGTGTGTTTGTCTGTCTGTCTGTCCGTGTGCGGCCTGGAAACCAGACGAGTGGACCGAGAGTTACCAAAATTTGGTCAGGGGTACCTAGCCCAGGCCCCAGATCAAGACGAAGTCGTTTTTTTAAATTTCGAACCAGGGGTTCTCAGGGGGCTTTTACCGGAACCGGCTTGGGAACCAGACAAATAGACCGAGAGTTACCAAATTTTAGTCACAAATACCTTGGTTCACGCTCCAGATCAGAGTTAAACGTTTTTCTCAAAATTCGAAACAGGGGGTCTCAGGGGGGCGTTTATCGGGACACGTAAAAGTAGTAGAAAATTTCCGATATTAGTGTCGAATTAATAGTTCTCGCGGTCGCTGAAATCAATGGTGAAACTCTGATCACATTAACTTCCAAATTCACCTTATTGGAGCCGGGAGTCAGCGGGGAGGGGGGATACCGAAAAATTTAAAAGTAATCTAAAATGACTGATATTAGTGTCCTATCCATAGTTTTCGCGGTCATTGAGATCAATGGTGACACTTCCATTAGCGAAGATTTGCAAATTCAGCTACAATTGTATGCAAGCCGGGAGTCAGCGGGGAATACTGAGAAATGTAAAAATAATCTAAAATGACCGATTTTAGCGTCAAGTTCATAATTTTCGCAGTCGGTGAGATCAATGCTGACACTTTCATTAGCGATGATTTGCAAATTCAACTACCATTGTATGCGGGCCGGGAGTCAGCGGGGAGGGAGGGGACACGAAATGCCGAGACATGTAAAAATAATCCAAAATGACCGATATTAGAGTCAAATCCATAGTTTTCGCGGACGCTGAGATCAATGGTGACACTTCCATTAGCGATGATTTGCAAATTCAGCTACATATGTATGCGGGCCGGAAGTCAGAGGGGGAATACTCAGGCATGTAAAAATAATCCAGAATGACCGATATTAGCGTCAATTCCATAATTTTCGCAGTCGGTGAGATCAATGGTGAGACCTTCATTAGGGATGACTTGCAAATTCAGCTACAATTGTATGCGGCCGGGAGTCAGCGGGGAGGGGGGATACCGAGACATTTTAAAGTAATCCAAAATGATCGATATTAGTGTCACATCCAAAGTTTTCGCGGTCGCCGAAATGAATAGTAATACTTCCACAAGCGTTGACTTCCAAGTACTGGCCCCATGCGAAGAACGGGTATATTCAGCTGGTATATGTATATATATACTTCTTTAGTTCTTTAATACCAATTATGTATGTACTTTGCCAGTACATGTCCCATAGCGTTAGTTTTTGTTGGAATATTTTATTCCCCCCACTCAGACTATGTTAACAAAATCGTAGTCGTAATTATTCGTACTAACTAACAAGAAGTAACTATAAAGTTATGTAGCTTCCTGTGTATTTATATAAAGTTATAAAGTTATCCTTTATATATAACCTTATATATAAATAGAAAGCTTATATATAAAGTTTCCTCTTCTCTGATGAAAATATGAACACACTTTTAAGAAAGAAAAAAAAACAAATTGAATAATACCTACAGGGTTTGAACACATACACTTATAATTGATAGACTATTCACCCAAACCGCTCCAATAGTTCGTACGTTTTCACTGAGCTTCTTTAGACTTTTGTGGAAAGTAGTTTCCTGCTCCACATTTTTTTTTATTTCGATACGACTATAAGTTTGTGGTGAATATTTGGGCGTTACAGGTGTTGCAATGAACAAAAATCTTTTTCGTATAAACTACATTCAATTTTACGTCCTAATAACTTATATACAATAGGTTGAATCTGTGAAATGATTGGGGTTGGAGTGATCGTAAATGTTTTCATAGTTAGGAGCCTGGATATGAAAACCCGCTTAACGTGGGGATTTACTTTTGTGAATTTTTGTACATTTATTTATACACATCTATGGAAAATTTGATTTCTATAGTTATTTCAGGATTCTAGTTATTTATATGTTTGTTTATGAATGTATTTAGTACTTGGACTTTTAAGACTATAGATTACGTTTTGACGTTTAGACTTGGGACTTCTTGTTTGTATTTAGGTAGTTTATTTTTGGAATTTTTAGTTTTGGGGATTTTTATTTTGTAGTTAGAATATTATTATTACTTGGGTATAGATAATTAAATGATTAATTTTTGTTTTGACAGATGACTATTGTACTTTTACATTCATAATTAAAAAAATATATACGTTGCATTTGTTTGTAAATATACTGCTGGATGTGTGTAACGATTTCATTGAAGTTAAAAAGGTGAGGAAATCGGCAGTCAATTTAAAGTATAAATAGCACTACTCATGTGATAGTGGATAGAATTGGAACTCGTGCGCTAGGCTGTGAATTGTCCGTAGCCGTCCGTATGTTCATAATTACGATACGATAGAGAAGTGGACAGTCAAATTCTCAAGGTTCAGTATCTGACCCTGGGTCTTCATTTTAGTTTTCTACAAGTTAAACATAGTCAGAAGTGAAAACATGGAAATGTATACAAATTCATGAGTATTATTTATCAAATATCGACGAAATGTTTTCTGTAACAATTTCATTCCGAAACTGGAAGAGAAACGTGAAAGGCAAGAATCTGTATGTTATTACGGGAAGTTAAGTTTTGTATGAAATTTTGTGATAACAACGCTCAAGTTATTGCTATATGGATAGTAGAGTTATATAGCAATTTCTTCCAATATCTCAAGATTTATTCTATATTCTGTGATTGATCCAAAAATATGTTGAAGTTTATTAGTGGCAAATGCTATTCTGCTTTTCATGAATTTTGTGAATACGGCTATAGTGTATGTATTAGTCAAATTCTTGTGAGTATTGAGTATAAATGAATTGTGTTTAAAGTTGTTTCGAAGGTTCCTTATTAGCTTGTTTTGGAACACAACCATATATTTATTGTATAAAGTGTAATATTCGCTATGAAAGATGTTGCAGTGATATGCGAAAAATATTGGTAAATGTTAACTTTCCTAATTGAATACTCTTTTATCTCAAAGTTATCCTATTAAGTTGATTGAAGATTATTGAAGTTTATCAAATAAAATAACTTTAATAGAATATTGAATATATTTGTGCTGATAATCAATGAATACACAATTATTAATTTTTTATATTTGTTGTAGGATCTATTTTGGAGTGATCAAATTGTTTATAAAATTATTTAAGTCAAATTTTATGTCCTGTTTCCTTAATGAAATTTACATATTATATCCGACGAACTTTATGTATTATTTCATTGCATAATTCAAATAGACTATTGAGCGACTTACTCAGTTGATAGTATTAATGCTTCTGTTTCAGCTTATTTATTACACACACACACACACACACACACACACACACATATATATATATATATATATATATATATATATATATATATATATATATATATATATATATATTTCTTTAGTTATTTAAAACCAATTGTTTATGTACTTTACC